>NC_066523.1:12403017-12520517 GCF_024679095.1 Eriocheir sinensis | reverse complement strand
TGCATTATATATATATATATATATATATATATAGAGAGAGAGAGAGAGAGAGAGAGAGAGAGAGAGAGAGAGAGAGAGAGAGAGAGAGAGAGAGAGAGAGAGAGAGAGAGAGAGAGAGAGAGAGAGAGAGAGAGAGAGAGAAAATCACAGGACGCCAATACAACTTCTCTGTCGTGCTGAATGAATATTGATTGTCATTTAGTTGTTGTTGTTTTTTATGGAACCCAAACAAGAAAAACAATTATTCTCTTGTCAAACACGATAAAGATCATATACATTTTCATTAAATTTCTACCGACTCTTGAAAACAAACAATCCCTGCAGATCTTTTAATTGCCAATAAAATTTAATTGGAAAAACTTGCCAAATGTTCGTGTGTGCGTGCGACCTTCAGGCATATTTTGAAGGAAAACAGCTAAATTTATCCCCAAGACAGATGCCGTCACGGTCCTCCCCGCCATAATCACCGCCACGCAGCCATTATGACGTCTAGGCCCAAGACAACACAACACCTGACGGTCCCTCAAAGCCTCTACAACACATCGCACCACAACACCTGACGGTCCCTCAAAGCCTCTACAACACATCGCACCACAACATCTGACGGTCCCTCAAAGCCTCTACAACACATCGCACCACAACACCTGACACCCTCTCAAAGCCTCTACAACACATCGCAACACAACACCTGACACCCTCTCAAAGCCTCTACAACACATCGCAACACAACACCTGACGGACCCTCAAAGCCTCTACAACACATCGCAACACAACATCTGACACCCCCTCAAAGCCTCTACAACACATCGCACCACAACACCTGACGGTCCCTCAAAGCCTCTACAACACATCGCAACACAACACCTGACGGCCCCTCAAAGCCTCTACAACACATCGCAACACAACACCTGACACCCCCTCAAAGCCTCTACAACACATCGCAACACAACATCTGACACCCCCTCAAGGCCTCTACAAAACATCACAACACAACATCTGACACCCCCTCAAAGTCTCTACAACACATCGCAACACAACACCTGACACCCCCTCATAGCCTCTACAACACATCGCAACACAATAGCAAAACAAAACACAGCATTTGTCGGGCGCGGCACAACACAAAAAACGACTTTCCCACACAACAACACATCAACGCAACACCAAACATAGCACCACCACGACCACCACATCACCTTTAATATCAATACAGTCAAACACACCACAACCTCAACGCAACACCGCCAACTCAACATCACCTTAAAACAAAACCAACTCACTCTAACAATACAGCACCACTTCAACTTAGCACTCAACACAACACCGCCTCGACAACACCTTACCAGTTTGACACGCAGCCGCTGTGACTTCCTGGCGCAACACATCACGACTCCACGCCGCCACGTTAACATTCTCGTGTCAGGATGTGGACGCCCTTGACGGAGGAGGAGACGGAGGGGGCGATGGGGCGGAGAGGGGAAGCAGCCTTGACCCTCCCTCCACATTTTTTTTCTCTCTCTCCCTCTCCCTCTCCGGTAAACAAACTACCACCTTTAATGAGGCATCTCATCTTTATGAAGAGGAGGCGAGAAACTAAACACAAAGGAACCTCCCGCACGAAGGAAAACAAAACAACGTCATTACAGGGAAAACAACGATAAGGAGAGACCAACAAGCCGGACGGACGAACCTTACACGAGTGACAACCAGGCAAGGTCATCTCCATCAGGCGCTGGGTGGAGGTCACAAGAAGTCACGAAGCGGAGGTTTGGGGTAAAAATTTAATCTTTCCTGGACGGTGAAATAAATGGGAAACTTCTGCGTCGTGTCGTCAAGCTCCTCTGGACAGTAACAAAACACATAAAATCAAAATTACGAAACGTATGTAGCCCCTTTTAAGTGATAACGTTTCCCCCTTAAATTGAGTCGTATCGTCAAGCTTTCCTGAACACTTCATTAAACACATCCAACCAAAGTAATGTAACCTACGTAGCCTTTTTTGAGCAATAACATAGCCCCCCTCAAATGGTAACCTACCCTATATAAAGTGACTTATACTCTCCCGTAGTGGAAACCTAGACCCCTTGAATCGGATCCTATAACTACTAAAATGATAATCTAGCCCCTCTAAAAGGTAACATAGCCCCCAAATAGTCCGCTACTCCCCTCTGAATAACAATCCAACCCTTTAAGCGGTAACTTAACCCCAAAGAATTAAGGAATATACACAACAGGCGAGGTTGGTATCCAGTAATTTCGTCAACGTGTAGTATCTGAATGACCCAGGCAAAAAAAAAAATTACTAAAATAGTTTTGGTAAGTCTACTACACCCTTCAGCCTTTCCTCCCACGACCCCAGCCGGCACCTGTCTGTCCCTGAGAAATTATACCTGTAATCTTCACCCTGACTCTACACCGCCGCCGCCTGCTCCGCCTCTCTCCCTCCCGCCCCACACGAGAGGTAACTAAAGCCGAACTGCCACGAGGAGGAGATTTATGACTTAAGTATCTTTTTTTATGTTCTAAGAGGCTCTGAGGAAAACTTGTCCTTCACTTTTTTCACATTTTTAACGCCGTCGACTTTTTTCCTTATATATAAGAATATGATAAAAGTCTTTTAAAAAAAACAATAATATTAGTATCAGTTTTCATAATAAACTCTCACACACGCACAAAAAAAAAACCCACCTTACTCCTTTGCCGCCCTCTCACTCAAGCGTCTTTGTAACATTCAGATCCATGATCAAGACAACATTACATTATCGTTCAAGCGATGTGGTATTAAATTTCTAGTTTACAAGTACAGCAAGTAAAGACTGGATGTAGTAAATGTCAGGGTGATCCGAACGGCTGATCCAACGACTTGTTAGCACAGCTGCCAGCGCGTGACGCCCTTAAGCTGCCTCTAATAACGAGATCGCAACACTTTCGGTCGCCTTATGCATATGGCGCTGATAATATTTCTTCGTTCACAAGTGTGTTGCGGAGGAGCTGTAGGGAACGAGCACACATTTCAAGAGACGTTAAGCCTCTTCCCGCCCCTCTTGGCCCTCCGCCCCCGTCCCATCAGGAGCGGCCTCGTCCCCGGGTCATCAAAGGGGCGGGGCGCGGCAGGACAGCCGTGCATCAGCGACAGGCCAGACGCTGACTCAAGGCCACGACAGACGGTAACAGGAATATGATAATGTCTAAGAGACCCGATAAAAAAGACATGAAACTTCTTTCGTTGAAAACAATATGAATTTCAAAGTTCATCAATAATCTGAGTTGAAAAAAGCGTTCAGTCAACGTTCTTCTAACTAAATGAGGGCACAGGAGCACGAGGGGGGCAGGGCTGTATCCTGAGGCTGGCTGACTCTTGTAAAAACTAGTCAAGGTCACGTCTACTCAGTCTATCCCAGAAGTTGGCTCTAAGTTGATGCACCACTTTGTGAATACTAAACACTAAAGTAAACCTGTTACGAAAATATAGTTTCTTGTTAAAACCAGCTGGATTATGATGAGATCGTTGATGAGTTTTACTGTTATTAAGATCATCGCTGAGTGTTCTGTGGTGCCCCGCCTAAGCCATCTGTCCAGTCTAACTAACATGGGCTCATCAGATCCCGGCCAAACCTCGTGTAAGACTTAACACGCCGTAAGCCAGCTGTCACTTAGCTTTCTGGGAGGATCGGCACTAAGCACCTGCGAAAACATCTTGAGACATTTGACTTGGAGTAACCTGGACGAGGAAGATGCAAAGAACCGCTAAAATGAGAGTCAGCATTCCATAAAACAAATTCGTAAGTTAAGGAAACAAATTTGTAAAGTGGTTAGCAATTCAACATTGTGTAGACTCTACCTGTATTTATAAATGCTTACTTCAATATCGTTGGAAAAACAGTGGTTACTGTATGTTTATAAAACGCCCTCACACTTCACATCTTTGAGAAAACAGGCACGTATTAAGTGAGAAAAAAGAACCTTAGAATCAATCACTCAGAGGAACTAAAAATGTTAAAGGGGCTCCAGCCGGTCTCGCTGCGACCCAATTCGGAAAACCAATTGAAATCTTTCCAATAATGCGCATCTTGACGTTCGAGCTCAAATAAGTTTGAAATATGTTTGTTTCAAAGTGCTTCCAATATCGCTTTCTTCGACACGCAGAGTGATCGGCCTCGTAACCTGGACTCGTGGAACGGAATCTCAACGTGTTGTGGAGGGCGTCAGGTGACCACCGCCACTGCTGCAGCAGTTCCTGCTTCAGCCAAACACTGCCAGAGTCTCGAGGGTTAGCTGGAGCGTGTGCCGAGAAAGAGAAGAAAGGAGAACAACCTTGCCCTTCAAGGGAATTGTCTCAGTGTAGCCGCGTGCTAACGAAACAGTTGTTGACTCAACTCTTTTCTCCACATTATGCACATATACGGTAAGATGATCAAAACATTCTACTTTATGAACGTGTGCCGTTAGAGGAGTACGAAAGAAAAGTAGGAACTTTAGAAAAATGTTGAAACATCTAAAACATTTCAAACACCAAACTGAAAATCCCTCCATTCCACGTCCGTGACCGAGACTCGCGTTTGTCCCGTGGCTTATTGGAGGCTCCCGCCCGGTCGTGATGCCTCCATCTCATTAAACTCGTTGTCAACACGCACGGCGCCCGTCGGCTCCGGCGCCCCAGTGTCATTTTTTTTTTTTTTTTTTTTTTTTTTTTACGTTGTTGCCTATTGCGCCGGCATCTTCCTTCCCAGTGGGGCCTGATGGTCTTCGCCGCTTCTTTCAGGTGGGGGCCTGATGGTCGGCCAGCCCCCGTTGGCATCAGGCCACGAGAGGTTCACCACCCACCTCCTCCCACACCACTGACATGAGCACTGGCCCGCCGGTTGATCATCTTCCGACTCAACATAACAATCCAGAAGCCTTTCCTCCATGAAGATAAGAGAATCGGCATTGAAAAGGAAATAAAAGTAGCCCACTGAATATAATCACACCCCAGAGAGGAGGTAAGAAAGCGCTTTTGACAGGCTCAAGCATCAACGCGGCATAGGCGAGTCGGTGAGCCTTTGTTCCCGGCCGGCGTGGGTGTGCGGGGCGTGACAACCGTGACGGGGCTCGGCCAACCTCTAAACAAGGCGTCGTAAAGCTCACCCTGCCGTGCACGACCCGGGAGTGGAAATGTTGACTGAGAGCTAAGATTATATTCCTCCTACAGGGCGTCCGGTGCTGAGAGACGAGGCTGAATGTTCAAGCCTACTTCTCTTCAAGGAGCTCAAAATAATATTGAGAGGAAACAGCAGCGAGAAACACAATACATGCTGAAGGAGCCTGCTACTGCTGCATTGTGGACTGGTCTGCTGCGTTATTGCATTCTACAGTCACATAGTTTCTGATATTACAACCACCTGGCGCGCAGCAGTGAAGTTAGTGCGTTAAACACCTAAGTGGATTTAGTTCTAGGACTTTCAACCCGAACACAGCAGTAAAGTTTGTGGGAATGAATATAAACAAACGAAAATAAATCCCTTTAGTGTACATGGTTCTCGTTGTTCTTCTTATGTATGTGCAACTGTCAACAAAATTACATCTAATAAATTACGTGCGTCCTTGGTACATGAAATTGTGTCCTGGTCCTGTGTCCTCCGAGTGGCGTATATAAGTCATCTTTCCAGACAGACGCAGCGCACGTTCTCCGAGGACTCCCGGCGCCTAAATCATGTCCTCGTTACCCTGACCCCGGACGGAGGGACTATAACTGATCCGCAGCAGAGCGTGACTCCTCCGGCGGCGTCAGCAACCTCCACTGGCAGGAAGGAGGAGGAGGAGGAGGAGGAGGAGGAGGAGCTATTAAAGAACAATGAAAAGAAAAGGTTAGGAGGAAGGAGAAAGAGGAAGAAGAGAAGAAAGGTAGGTAGAGGAGGAGGAGGACGAGAAGGAGGAGGAGGAGGAGGAGGAAAGTAAGTAGAGGAGAGGAGGAAGGAAGCAGGAGAAGCAGTAGTTAGGGGAGAGCAATAAAAGAAAAGGCTGGAGGCAGGTTGTCGTGATCCTTATCTCCATCTGACCCCCGATTCCTCCTCTCCCAGGTCACGACTTACGAGCTGCCGACCCAAGACGCACTCCACGACCCTGCCACGACTCGCCTAACAGACACACCATGACCCTGGCCTTGCACAGACTCCCAGACCTGACGCATCCCATGACTGCCCTCACACACCATAGACACACTTCATGACCCATGCCTAACCTCCAAAGACACCACGGCCCTCCCCTTTAAACACACCCTCTACCACACTTCACTAACACAACACAAACAAGCCCTACGACTATAAAGTTACACACAGCTTCGGACCCTGACTTTACAACCTCTAGGAACTTTTCGACTGCCCTTCACAAGATCCCCACGGCCATGCCCTGCCCTCAGCCTACACCGCCCCACCCGCCACCCTGCCCCCCCCCTCGAACCTGCCCTCACGCCCAGCAGACTCCACATGACATTCCTCACAAGTCACGGAGAATCCTAACGGGAATAAAAAGAAAAGTTATGCTCACAAAGTAATTTTGCTGAAGATATCGATTGCTGGAGAAAAAACCTCCCACGGCATAACAACAAAATTTAATCTCAGCTAACTTAACCTTCTACAATAAAAGGCTACACTCGCACACAGTTCATCTGGTAACAACAAAGATGAAAAAAAGCCGTACCTCTTAGTGCATGATCATATAATTCGCTCTTATGTATGAGAAACGAAGATCTACATGAAGGTCCGTGAGATTAAAATTAAAAAAAAAAAAAAAAACGAAGTCACGTGTGATGCTAACTAAATGGGAAAATACAAGTTAAAACACCTTTGCCTTCTCCTCTGATGGAAACTGTTAAGAAGAGTAAGTGAGTGAGTGAGTGAGTGAGTGAGTGAGTGTGAGTGCGTCAGTGAGTGCGTGAATGAGTGGATGGGTGAGTCGAGCTACTTTGAGCAACTTCAGAGCTGCTCGCCAAGGGCCATTAGTTACCCTTAAGAAGCACGCTCTTCACAGGGAGGCGAGGGATGCTCGGCCGAGTAATTTATGATAAGATATATATTTCCCTTGAAGACGTCGGGGGAGTATTGCTTAGAGGCGGAAGACGCAGGGGAGTAGAGGCCCAATGAAGGAGGTGTGTGTGTGTGTGTGTGTGTGTGTGTGTGTGTGTGTGTGTGTGTGTGTGTGTGTGTGATAACGAAGCCATGACTGTCCGAATAACACAAGATTACAGGAGGAGAAGCAAATGGTGGAGAAAATAAGAGGAAAGAGAGGAGAGGTGGAGAAAAAGGGATTGAGAAGGAGGGTGTAGCGGAAGGAAGGAAGGAACGAAAAGGAAAAAAATGGAGACCGAAAACATGAAAGCATAAGGATGATGGAATGAAAAAAATTAAGACACATTTTTTTATAGTACAAAACACACAAACAAAAACACTAAGTCACCAATCTCAATATATCGTAAGCATAACTAAAGCACACAACTAGAACTAATCAATAAACCACGAACCAAACCACAACTAACAGCAGTCACAAGAACCCTCAACCCCACAGGAGAAAGACGTAAGAACCCACCACTTCACCGGACGCTTCCCCTTGCTTGTTCTTGCCCCTCTGCTCCTCGTCGTGTCCTGGTGCTGGTGGGGTCGGCGGCCGGGGTAATAGGAGCTCGGCAACCGCCCAACCAGCACGCCCCGCCCTTCACAGTCTCAACTACACCACCTAACCCCTTACAACCAGCTGGGTGACACAGGCGCCTTAAAACTTGACCCCGTGTTCTTAAACGCCTCGGCAGCTTAGTTCGCCTGTTTGAAAAGCCTCTCGTAGACGCTTCTTGGATTCCAATGAACTATTTTATGATCCTGGTGATAGTTTTTTCCTGACTTCTGGGTCTTGAACGGGAAGAGCACCCAAGAAACCCCGATTAATCTTCTCTGTGGTCTTGGGAAATGGTCGTAATGGGAGCTCGAAACGTTTAAAAATATGGATCTTGGTCTTTCCGTCTATCCAGCGACTAATACTCAGAAAATATAAAACAAGACCGACTAGTTTGCTGTCCTCTCGCCCCCAGCCTCCTCTCTCGGCCGCTAATACTCAAGAGATGATAAAGCAGACAGACTAGTTTTGCCTCCACTCTCCCCTCTTTCTCCTACCTCCACGTTACCTGCATCCCGCCTTGATCATATTAATTTTTGCGTTGCCTTCAGTGCTTGAGAGGGAAGGAGGACTGGACGGAGGGTGAGGAAGGGTGGGAGTGAGTGAGTGGGTGCGAGTTGGGAGTGAGTGGGTGGGAGGGAAGGTGGGAGTTAGTTGGTGGGGGGTATACTTAACTTGTTCCCCGTGCATGGTGGCGCTTGGCGGATGAAATAATTGGTGGTGGCGATGCTGGTAGGTGTGAGGAAACGTTAGGTGGTGGATGGAGAGACGAGTGTTGCGTTATAATAGGACGAGAGACTGATGAGTGTTGTTAAATGCGAGGATTGGAGGTTGATGAGTGTTGTATCTTCGCGTTAATTTTTAGATGTTCGTATAAGGGAAAATTGAAACACACACACACACACACACACACACACACACACACACACACACACACACACACACACACACCGGTTGAAGAAGCACCAACAGACTACAATAAGTACAAACAACAACAACAAAAAAAAAGAAGCATATTAAGAAGATCCCATAAAAAAAGTCAAAAAGGGGAGCATCCTCAACCATCATCATCACTCTTACACATTTTTTTATACACATTCGAAGAGAGCTTAACCGGCATTTCAAGTTTTCATTAATTCCTTTACTTTTTTTCTTCTCTCTTCCTGGCATTAAATTACTCGCAGCGGAGGCCTTAATCCACATTCTCTTTGGGAGAAGACGAAACCCGTTCCAGGTGAATCTCTAAGGTGCTCTAATTACTACCTGGCACTGACGGAGGTAAGACAGCGGGAAGAAAAAGTGGAAAGACTTGATGGGAGGAAAGGTTAATGAGTGGGGGTGGGGTGGTGCTACAGAGGAAGTGGAATGGCAGATGTGGGAGTGAGGGTGGAGTGGGGAAGGTGGGGAAGGTGATTTGAACAGGGGGGTGGAAGGAAAGAGGGGGGGAGTATGATGATGAGGCGGCGGGACGGAGGCGAGGGCGGGAAAAATGTCGAGTGGCATAGGAAAGGAATAAAAAACACGAGAGATATAAAGAATAGGCAGTACGGGGGTGGCGGGAAGGTGGCAGCGGGTGGAGTCGAGGTTACGTGCCAAGAGAAAACACAGAGAGAGAGCCAAGCGACCACGGTGAAAGGCGGAGTGAGGCGTAGAGAGGAAGAGTGGCATATGTAAGGGAGAGGTAGGGGATGTCAGGGGGGGGGAGGAAGGGGACAGATGAGGACGGAAGGGTAGGAGAGGGAAGGAAAGACAAAATGTAAATAGAAAGGGCGGGAATAGAGAGGAAAAATGAAGGGAAGTGAGGGAAAGGAAAAGCGCATGTAAGGGGAGAGGAGAGGAGGGAAAGAGAAGTCGTGGGAAGGAAAGGGAAGCGAAGAGAAGGAAAGGAAGGGAAAAAAAGAAGAGGAGAGAAGAGAAGGGAAGGAAGAGATAGGGTAGGGAAGCGAGGGGAAGCGTAGGCAATGGAAGAGGAGTCGATTGGAGTAGGAAACATAAGTCAGTAAGAGCCAAGAGCCACATGACTGCCGCTGCTGTATACCCTGAACGTGGCCGGGATACACACTGGACCCTCGAGAGCCAGCCCTATATAGTAACGCCACACACGAGACCAGTCGGCAATAACTCCAGCAAACCGGTTCCTATCCACCCCAGACCTAGGGATTCAACATAAGTTCATTTTTTCGTCACTTCACCCTAAGAAACTGACTTAGCTTCAAATACATGTTCAGCTTTCGTTCAGCTTTTACCTGCAGATTAGTTAGCCTAGATTTTAGTAACTCAATTAATACTGGAGACGAATAAATGTAAAGACTACGTCGAAAATTGAACACATTTATTATTCAACTCCCTTGCCAGTCGGCCTTAGGTTTCCAGACAACTTCATTTCAAAGGCCAATAACTATAAAATAAACGTCTGAAATCAAATGAAGGCAATTAATTTTAGATTCATACCATTTTAATAAAGATTCTAAGATTTCTTTTATTTTTCAGGCCAAGATATGAATGGAAACGCCCAAATTCAAAAGGACTCGAGTAATTTTTGTTTCTTAACGTTTCCCAATAGGTCACCCTTGCCAGTCTGTAATATCACGACTTGGAGCAAAACATAAAAGCACAGGAAATGTATTGACCAAGGTAGTTACCGAAGGAGAAATAGAAAGAGCATGAATGTGTCCCATCCCTTAGCGTTGTGCCGGGCTTTCCCTTGGACCACAGCTGCCGCCGGACTCCCGAATGAATCGAACTAAACTTGGTCACAAGCTTGCCCGGCGCGGTGTGTCTTGCATGACTGATCAGCGTCTCGCCCGCCGCCCCAGACCTACGCCAACACGAGCTGTACCAACGCGAAGGACTCTCAAGGCAAACTTCCAGGAAAGAGATGAAAGCTGTGATCCAGTTTGATAACACACCTAAACGGGGTCACACACACACACACACACACACACACAAAAAAAAAAAAAAAGAGAAAGAAAGAAAGAACACGAGCACAAACACACGCGCGGTAAATTAGTGAAAAGAATGAAGGAATTGTTTGCACTGCCTATAGCGCCGTCAGCCTGTGAGTGTGGGTGGATTCAAGTTTGCTTAAAGAAACTAAATTAAAGGCCACAGGTCAAGAGGAGTTGCTGAATCAATCTCGCCTGCACAAAACCTTCCTCCATCCCAGTATAATAAAGTAAGCCCTGCCCTAGATCAAGAGGTTATAAGAAAACTGTAAAAAAGCACAACCCATTCATAGTCTTCAGCGTCCACTCTTAGTTTTCCTTCATTATCTCCTCAGGCTGATGATATTTAGAGGCAGCTGAACCTCTGGCCTCTTGGCGACGTACTCAGGCGGAAAAAAAACTTGAACAAGACGTTAATGAAGTAAAGAGTAAACACACTTTCAAGGAGCACGGGACCTAAATATCAGCAGGTACTTACTCAATGCCTACCAACATATAAACACACTGCCGATAGAGATGAAAATAAACAAAAATACTCAGCATTCGTGAAATATCAGGAGTAATATTTTTTTTCGCCACGGAGGAAAACCTGAAAATAGCTTCTGGTTGAATAGTGGAATGATAATTTTGGTACGAGCAAACAACATAAAATTTCCGAACAGAACCTGGGATCGTGGCGGCCCAAGATTGCTCGCCAAACAGAGCGGCAGGCCGATTACTGAGCCTTCGAGAAGCACGTGCTGGGCGGCGTCCGGAGAAACATGCACACAAGACCAGTAGGATTGCGATGGGAATTCAACACGCAAAAATATATACCTGCAGGGCTTGCAAACAAATGAGGCGGAGAAAGAGGAGGAGGAGGAGGAGGGGGGTGGAGGAGGAGGAGGAGGAGGAGAGGTAAGAAGTAAGCAGTATAAGAATTAAGAAGTAGGAAGAAGTTACTAGCAAGAAGTGAGACGAAGAAAAAGATGAGGAAGACGAAAACGAAGAGGCAGAAGAAAAAAAATGATGATGATTAAGAGAAGGAAAAGGAGGAGACGGGGAACAAGATAAAGAGAGGATAAATGCCAGAAGGAGCAGGAGGGAGAGAATAATGTGGAGGAGGGGGAGGAGGAAGAGCCGTGCCAAACAAAGGAGGAGAAAACGAGCACGAAGCTTAAGAAAAAAAAAAAGAATCTTAACTCTTCTCAAAGTACTTCCAAGGGCCTACTCAAGCCTCGCCTACTTTTTAATATTACTGTAATCTTTATCTGACCCTTGACCTCACGACCTTCACAACTGCTGCTTTTATTTTCACTAACTTCAGCCTTTCTCTTTTTAACTCTGGTGTCATTTTTCCCCTTTTTCCTCAGGGGTCGTATAAAGGAATACGAGTAAAAAGATTCCTTACTGATGATTTTCTTTTTCATGTGAGTTAAAAAGGGGACCTGTATTATTACCTTTTGATTTCAAGCTTTACTGATTCACTAAGATTCATACCATCCATGACACAAAGTCGTCTCGGTTTGCTCATGTCCTCAGCTTGGTGCCCATTCCTTCCAAAAATAAAAATAAAGTCACGCTTATATATAGGCTGCTTCTCTATCTGAAATGCAACTCACGCGGGTCCTTATCACGTATCAGTTACTCTCCTCCGACAAGAAAAATCATATATACTAACCTTAAAGACTTAACGGAAACGAAATGCCAATGATCACTTATGAGGCGAGCGAAAGGGTATCAGGTGGGTGAGGTGGGCGGGTGCATGATGGTGAAGGAAAAGAGAAAACGGAGGTAGGGGGGATGGGAGGCGAAGGAAAACTGGAGTGGGGTTTGGGGGGTAAATGAACAGTCGGTGAGGCAACAAATAATGCCTGCCCCTTCCTAACAGTATTACCCGTGCACAAAGCTTCGTCCCCAGTCGGCAAGCCACGCCAAAGTACGTTTCCTTTGTATCGCTTTCCTTCCCTCCTTGGTTCCTTCTTTCCGTGCTTCCTTCCCCTGATGAGTATCCCAGATGATGGTAGATTCAAATTTGGCGACTCGCGTGATAGATGCTTTTCCTTATTTTGTGTTCCGCTTGTTTTCTTCACCTTTCTTTTTATTGGGTTTCAGTTTTAAATGGCAGGTATTTTTAGGAAGGCCCAGTTGTTTCAGTTTTTTTGTGTGTGTGTGTTTCTTGTGGATATTTTTATTAATTAATTTTCTGATATGCAACCTATTTTTCGTATTTCTAGTTTCCATGAATTCTGTTTACATTTTCCTTCATTTCGGCTTCTTTAAAATTAATATTCGTTGTTACCTCTTCGTCTCCGCCATATGCAAACTACTTTATGGCCGGGTTTATTTGCACTGATAAAAACGAGAGTAACAAACGCTAACGTACACACATAAAAAGCTTACTCACGGGGTCCTTTTTCAGTCACGCCAGCGCTCGGTCACCAGGGATATAGCTCCATGCAGAGGCAAATGTTTGTCCCGCCCTCATGCACAAAACTGGATAAATAAACACTATATTGTCTTCATAAAGAATGTGTGTTGGGGGTAAATGTATACGCCCACACACACGAACGCACCTACACACACACACACACACACACACACACACACACACACACACACAACATCGACGTCCTTAATAACATCCCACACCGTCTGACTGATCTATTTAAGGCGTGGGGAACAGGAACCAAACTTCATCCCAGACCTTTAAAAGAGGGTGTGCAGCCAACCTGACCTTCCGTGACGACAATGAAAGACAAACAGAAACGCCTTTCCGCGACAACTTTCGTGCCAGCTTTCCTCGGCCATGAAATTAAGTTACGTCACTCTCCCTTCCTTCACGACCTAGAGCAAGGGACCATGTGGCTGCTGCTCCTGCCACCGCTGTTGGATTAATGAAAACAAACACAGTGCACGTCTAGACATAAGCACATCTTTACCTCCCTCCCCCCTTAGGCAGCCCCTCCTCGCCCCTCGCCTTGACACAACCACCCCCTCAACAAACACACATGTAAACACACCCGTTTTGGCAGCGCCCAGCCCACGTGTGCAGATCCCCGCCCCGCCTCCCTGAAGGTCTTGCCCAAGGACTCACACAACAACCCTCGATAATCGGGAGTGAATTTCAAAGCAAGATGGTTCCTGACTGTTACATTCTCTTCCATTTTCTTTATATCACTTACAGTAATTAGCTCCCTCAAAAAATAATAATAACTGCGTAAATCTACTAGTTCAAAGGTTTATGTAGTCTACTAAACAGCTTCATAGTAACCTGAGTTGAGCCATTCTCTCATCTTGTATGTTGATTAAAAAGCTTAATTTGTAACTCTTAAAGTCGTCTAAAAAAAATTTGCCCCACCTTAAGAAAATCCCTACCTCCCACACCACCTCTGCATCTCTCCATCCTAACCCTTTTTTTCCTACTAATCCACTCTTCCTTCCTCTCTTGCTACCTGTGTTCCTTACCTCTCTCTTATCCATCCTGCTCTACCTGCTGCTCTCCTTCCCCCTTCCTCAAACCATATTTTCTCTCCCTATCCTGTTTCAACTCGCACACTCTTTCCATCACCACCCTCACAACCCTGCTCTCTCTGCCTGACCTAGCCACCCCAACACCACCCTCTCTGCCTGACCTAGCCGCCTCCACACCTGAACAGACGCAGCCACAACACACACTTTTCCCGTCACAACCCACCGCAACATTTCACCAACCAAGAGCAAGCGAACATCAAGGAGGCGGGGGTCGTCTAGCGGCGGCGCGGGGCAAGAACAACCAACCGCAAGGGCAGGAGCGCGCCCGTGACACACTGGCTCAGATTTACGAGGGTCTTGCACGGGGAGCGTCTCGCCGGGAAGCGGTAATTACGTACCATCGCGTAATTGCGGGAACTTTTCTCCCTCGCCCTCATCACTCTTGGGCAAGGATCGAGTATTACAAAAAGCTCACAGCATAACCATATTCCTCACTGTAAGAGATCTACGCCATGGCCTATCATAATATATTGATAAGTTTTTAGAAAGGTTAAGGAGGACTATGTAACGGAAGACATAAGCTACTAAGGGGAATGGACAAAAAGAAAAATCAGATGCCATACACAAAACACGATAATCTCCTCATATTTCTCCCTCCTGAAAGATTAACGACACGGCCTCCAAAGCATTCGAAGAGCAAGCGGGTTTGAGATACCAAGAAGAACCAATACAATAGTGGAAAAGCGTCACTAAGGGCGAAGGTGAAAGAGCAACGTCTAATAAAAAGAAGAACCAATACAATAGTGGAAAAGCGTCACTATAGGGGCGAAGGTGAAAGAGCAACGCTAATAAAAAGGAGCCACAACAATGCTCTCATATTTTTCACCCCAGGAAATCTACCCCGTGGTCTCTCAGTCCTCGAGGGAAAGCGGTGTTTAGAGTTGGAGGAGGATCAATACGATAGAGGAAAGGCGTTATTAAGGATGACTGTACAAAAAAAAATGAAGGAAAACACAATACAATACTCCAATACTTCAAACCTCTAAGAGATTTACTTCACGGTTTTCCAGAATTCAAAGGAAGTATGTTTTATGAGACTAAGGAGGAGTGATACAACGAAAGGAAAGCGCTACTGAGGGCAAGGGTCAAAGGCAGCGTTAAGAGCGAAGGAAAACCGAAACAATACTATCACATTCCTCACTTCTGAAGGCGGTTATCATGGGGTTACAGGCTCAGGAATAGAGGACGCGATTCTAAGACGAGAAGGAACAATATGAGGGAAGGCAAGCGCTATTATTTAAAGCCTCGTTGGTAGCTAAGACGGGAAGACTCAAGCTCGTCGGGACCACAGCTTAAACCCCAGAGACGACACCTCATGTTACGTACCTGCGGCAATGATGGGCGGGGCGTCTTCACTGAATGCCGCTGTCTGTGGGGAGAGAAGATGCGATTAGGTGGCATCCCTTGTGGCAGTTAGTGATGGTGTGTGTGGGAGGAGGAGGGGTGATGATGGTGGTGGTGATGAAAGGTGGTAGTAGTGATAGGAGGTGGTGGTGGTGGTGGTGGTATAGATAGATTTTGTGTAATAAAGAATAATGAAAATGTATTGTGGATATGAGTTAGTATATATGTACAAATAAATTAGTGTGTAATTGAATAAAATGGTATTAAAGCACACACACACACACACACACACACACACACACACACACACACACACACACACACACACACACAGCAAGACCTAGACACCCAAACAGACAGACAGACAGACACGAATGACTGGCTATTCGGCACCGCTGACAGAACGTTTATCATGAGGCACCGAGAGAAAGGAGGAGAAAGATTCCCACCCATCACGTGAAAGTCGATTAGAATAAGATAAATTCCTTCCACCTTGCCCCTTCCCCCTTCTCCTTCCCCGCCTACACTCTTCCCCTTCCTCCTGCTCTCTCCGTCTTTCCTCTTCTGCTCTACGTTTTCTTTCCTCCTCCTCTTTCTTCTTTACCACTCTTTCACTTTCTCTCTCTTTTATCACACTGCCTCGTCCTCCTTTTCTATCCCTCCATCCCTCCTGTCTTCTCTCTCCTCCTGTACACTACACTTTTCTTCTTCCTTCTCCTCTTTCTCCTTCACTACTAATCTCACTCCTTTACCACCATCCTTTGTCTTCCTTTTCTGTCCATCCTTCCTCTTTGACCTCTCCTGCAACCCCCACCTTATTCCTTTTGCCCCTCCTTCTCCCTTACTCTCCCCCCTCCCTTTCCCCTACACCTCTCTCCCGTCCACAAATCTTCCCCCTCCTCCCGCACTGTGTCATCCCTGCTTCTGTTTATCCTCCACGCGTCACACAGGCAGCCGGGAGGGAGGGGCGGCCAGGAGTGATGAGGGCGCCTGTCAGAGCCTGCTGCTGGAGGCCGCCGGGCACACGACAAAGAAATATTACCGGGCATTATACATCGACGAGCCGCTGCCCTGATGCCCGTTCCCCTCGGTAATTCCCCCCCCCCCCCACACACACACACACACAAACAGAACAAACTCCCAAAGCAACAAAAGGGAACTGAATGGACGAGGCGGGTTTTCGGGCGCAACACAACGCAACACAAACACGAACTCAATATATGTCCCCTGGTGCAGCCACACGCACACACACACACACACACACACACACACACACACACACGCAACTGCACAAACAGGCACAGGGGGGGGGAGAGAGAGAGAGAGAGAGAGAGAGAGAGAGAGAGAGAGAGAGAGAGAGAGAGAGAGAGAGAGAGAGAGAGAGAGAGAGAGAGAGAGAGAGAGAGAGAGAGAGAGAGACGCATGTTAGCAAATTGATAAAAAAAAAACAGGACTGTGATGGATGATTGCAACACACACACACACACACACACACACACACACACACACACACACACACACACACACACACACACACACACACACACACACACACACACACACACACACACACACACACACACACACACACACACACACAAACTAACGTGCATTCCCGCTTCTCCATATGCGTAATAACTTGTACAGGGTCACGCACTTATCTTCAATGTATCACTCGTCCCCTCCCTCCTCCTCCTCCTCTCCGTCCCCTCCCTCCTCCTCCTCCTCCTCCTCTCCGTCCCCTCTCCTCCTCCTCCTTCACCCCATACACGCTAACCTCTCACCCTCCATCCCTCTCTTTCATATTTAGATCAGCACACGTATGCGTTCCCACACTCGTGATCGCAGAATCCATCTATCACAAATTTGAAAGCATCCAGGGCCACGATATTCCTCACGCGTTTCTATTTCGTTATGCGGTATATTCATTCTTAGCAGGTGTCACCAGCGATGGGGTCACAAGGCCTACGAAGCTTGAGCTATTCTTTCAATTATCGTAAATTACCTACAGGGTGTTTCTCTGGGACTTGCAACAATTACACTGCAGTATAATAAGTGACACTGTTGTTGATAAAAATGTAGCTGATCATTCTCGTTGTTTTATTTATTGGGAAACTAGAGACAATATATAAGCTGTCCGGCAGCTTCTCCTCATCCAAAATCGTTCTTACATAAAAACCCAGCGAAATCAAGCAGAAGTGAGCTTTAAAAAAAAAAATTTACGTTACATTATATGCGGAGTACCTGCTTTGGGTGCATCAGTGTCGCCTTCGACGAAATTTATCAAAAACATTTGGGAGCCACGCATCTCGGCAGAAAGCAAGCCTCCTTTGGTTTTTGTCCGTGTAGGACATTGGCTTCTGTCCAATAGTGTTTCCCTCCACTCACAACTCCTGTCTTTAAACGCCATCACCTTTGACCTGCCCACCCTCCTGGTAGCGGCAGGCGTCCACCCAAGGTCTTGGTTCATCTCACACAACAACCAGCAGTCACTTGAGGGCAGAGTATAATATGCTGGGAGCGGAAGCCGGTGACCTCACTGAGCCACAAACACCTGCCTTTCTATTGTTGTGAAGGAGAGGGTTGTCGAGATGCCTGACGCCTTAATGTTTTTTTTATTATGAATTTCGCCGAAGGCGACACTGGTACAGCAACGGCAAGTACTCAGTATATAATGTAATGTAAATATATATATATTTTTTTTTATCTCATCTCTGCTTGATTTCCCAGGGCTTTCATGTAAGAACAATTCTGGATGAGGAAAGGTTGCCGGACAGCATTTATATTTTTCTCGTTTACCAATAAGTAAAACAACGAGAATGATCAGCTACATTTTTATTAACAATAGTGTCACTTATCGTATTGAAGTGTAATTGTTACAAGCCCCACAGAAACACAGGTAATTTACGATAATTGAAAGAATAGCTCAAGCTTCGTGGGCCCTATGACCCTATACCCGCTAATTGGCAACTCTGAAATATACTTCATTGATTTTGTATAAGAGTTATTTAAAGTCCATTTACAGCAATAAAGGGAATTTGTACTCACTTGACATCAAAATTACTGCAACCATATCATGTGAGTATGAGGCCCAGAAGAGCAAAAAGAAAAGCAGCACTCACGTAAACTGCAACGCGGCTAAGTGAATTGTTCTTTTAGGAGAATTTATTTTCACGTGTGCACAGGGACAGCGACAGCACCGACCTGGGACGCTAAAATTTTACCCCCCTCTCTTCTTACCGTCGCTTGTTTCCGAGGATCATCTATTTTTAAGAAAAGAACAACCGCTTTTTTTCCTGCAGAGACCAAGCTCCTCAGGGGGGTGCTTAGCGTCTCTTCCTCCCGTTGACGCTTCGTGGACTGTTCTTTTTATGTGTACTATTCATCTATTTCCTCTTCTTTATCTATATTATTTAGTATATCTTTTCACATGCCATTAAATTTTTACTCTAGACGGTTGGATAAAACGGTTCATTTGTATTCATGTTTCAGTTTATGTATGCCGTTAAGAATACTAAACTTCGTCCCCAGTCGCTGCTATTACTACTACTACTACTATCACTTACTATTTCTATTCTTACGCTGACACATTTTTTGCCCCTTATCACAATCCGTATATTTTTAACCGTCTTTCTTTCCTCGTCCCTTTCTCCCTTCCGACCCTTACACGCCCTGCCCACACCACTTCCACCTTTCCTCAGTAATGGTAGTGCCTTTCCCTCCCTAGTAACTATCATATTCTTTCTCTATACCTCCTGCGCTGTTAGCATCCAGAATACAGCCCAAAAAGTGGGTTCGGGTGGGTGCGTGAGTGTTCTGCAAAGCAGTGGAATTACTAATCGCAAGTGTGCTTCCCCCGAACTGCCTTTCTCGGAGTGAACTACAATGAAAATTAGACTTAATAGGCTACGTGAAGAGGTTTTACCTCCAGTTTCCTCTAATTTTCTTTCCTCTGAATACACTCTAGGTCTCGTTGGCTAAGACCAAGAGTTAAGATTTCTTTATTCACGGCTCTTGTCTCTAAAACCGGGTTCTGCGCGGGCATCAACCTTTTTAGTGGATTATGCTTTTGATAAAGGTGGAATTTATAACACACACAATAAAGGGCACACAAATACAGATACAAACAAAAATAGAGAAAATTATGGTGTCTTTACTTATTCTTCTCATACACTACTGTGACACAAACCCTGCAAGCCTTACCACAATACCCAAATATACACAGCCATCTTTTGTTTTGCAAGTAAGGAATAGTCATTTTTTTATCCTACCACGCTGAAGACTCAAAGAAAGCCTTCGGTATTCCCGACGCTCTCCAGCTGCCACATTAACTTTTTATACTCTTGTATTGCGCACAATGTCGAGATTAATAAACTTTTTCTCACCCTTTCATGCCTAAATTAAACATTCATAACTTTTTTATACGTTTGTAGAGCACTGATTAATACAATTTTTTTTTTCAATTCAATAAACAATTTGCGTGAAAAAGACAGTAATCTCTCTTAGCTAATGGCATTAACATCCACAAAGAGGAAGACAAATGGCTTTCTGCTACTGTAAAAAAAAAAACTAATAAAATGGAGTTGCATTCAATTTTCTTTTCCTTTTTTTTTTCATTAGCAGGCAATTTTGCAAACTTTGGTTCTTGAATATATTTACCTCTCGACCAGCTGTGTCCAAGTCCAAAAAATAATACATGGGTTTCCTTAAAAATATGTTCACCTGCTTCTTTATTGCCGCTTCTCCTCATATGTTTGCGCTCACACACATTTCATTTTCCCTTGCACAACAACGCTACCTCCCACCTCTCTTTCTCTTTCTCTCTCTCTCTCTCTCTCTCTCTCTCTCTCTCTCTCTCTCTCTCTCTCTCTCTCTCTCTCTCTCTCTCTCTCTCTCTCTCTCTCTCTCTCTCTCTCAGCGCATTCAGGGTCTCGCCTCGGGTTTATCCTTGTCTCTCATATTGTGATAAAACGTGCGGAAGGGAAGGGAAGGGAAGGGAAAGGTGCAGCAGCAGGACGTGAGGCGAGGAAAGACACCATTGTTCCTTCGGGCGGACGAGGCCAGTGATAGGGAGTGCCGAGAGCGGGGATCCTGCATGCACGGTGAAGATAAGGGGATGATGCAAAACTGTCGGAGAGAAAAGAGAGCAAAGAACATAAGCGGATAAGAAATAAAATATGTAGGGTATTTCTTTTTGCCTTGTTGGAGTTATTGTGTATCTTTGTTATGTATTTTTGTTGTGGTTATTATTATTATTATCATTTTTATTTTTGTTGTTTTTTTCTTGTTTTTCCTTGTTGTTCTTTTTCTTGTTGTAGTAGTAGTAGTAGTAGTAGTAGTAGTAGTAGTAGCTGTTGTTGTTGTTGTTGTGGTTATTGATATATTGTTATTGATGATGCGAGATCAGCAATAAGTGTAGTTTTAGTGGTATTGGTGTAGTGGTCGGGGCAGTGGTGATGGTAGTGGTGGTAAATAGATAGTGCGGATGCAAGCATAACATTATAAACATGAATAATTTAATACCCCAGAAAACATAACCAACTCAACATTGTTATCGCCTCACACACAATTAACAGTTCAAAAGAATCAAATTAGCTGTTGTCTCTAATCAGCTGGTCTCTAAACCTCGACATGAAAGATGATAATAATTAACAATAAAATAAGCAACTATTGTTTTATAAAAGAATGGAGATTACTGTGTATAAGCTAGCGTTTCAAGTTTGACATTTGCCAGTATAATTGTTTATTAATCGCGAGAACAAATGTGGATAAAATCAACATTACAAACTAGAAAAAGAATGAAAAAAAAATCATCGATTATGTGAGGGAGCAAAAGACTCCCTCTGAAGAAAACGGAGACTAATTAAAAGAGTCTTTGATTGCGAGCACAAACCAAACGAAGCGAGCACCGACCAGCCGCAGGGAGAGGAAGGAAAGGAAGAGTAGACTGAATAATTATGAAGATATGAAAGAATGATAAAAAAACGGATAAAAAAAGAAAAATTGGAAGGAAGAATGAAAGAAAGAGAATGAAAGAAGGAGAATGAAAGATAGAATAAGATAAAGAAATAAAGAAAGAAAAGAAAAATGAACGAATAAAAGATTAAAAGAAAGAATGAAAAACTGAATGAAAGAAAGAAAACTGCAAGAATGGGAGAATGAAAGAATGAGAGAATGAAGAAAAAAATAATGAAAGAAAAATGAATGACAGAATAAAATAAACAAAGAATGAAAGAAAGAAAATATTAAAAGAATGAAGAATGAAAGAATGAGAAAGGAAAGAAACCAGCTGACAAAGAGGAGCAACCAATCTACGTATTTTCTCAAGACAAAACGGAAGACATCAACATAACCATCTGCATCTACACCATCCCCGGAGCGGTCCATACAGCTGCTCAAGGCTACAGCATCCACAACACTCGTCTCGCCTCCCTCGCCAGCCTCGGAGCATGGCTGATGAGCGGCGACCTGGCGTGTCCTAGGCGTGTGTATCCTTGTGATGAACCCAAAGACCGGCGAGATAACACAGTGTCTCTATTGATCATCACTCCGAGAGGCTGTCGTGATGATGCACCCAGAGACCCGCGGGAAACGAAAACAGTTGCTTAAAAAGGAGCCTCTGTTCTGCTACTTAAGTTACTGTCGTGTTTATGTAAAGAAACACGACACTGCAGTGAAATCCAAGACTCGGGAATGGTTGGGTTTAAGTGGAGCTCCGTTGATATTCTAGAGATCCCTTTCATGGCCCATTACGGGTGATTTATTCAAATTAAACGCGTTTTTTTATCATGAAGAATTGCTGTCTTACAAAACACACCAACGTAGAGATAAGGGATAGCGTTCGAATTTGAAATAAGTTAAAACTCCACCTAGTCCATCTATGTCTCTGTTTTTAATCTTTCCTTTCCGAGACTTTTTTTTAAGTCTAACCTTACAACCCATTTCGAAGTTTCTTGACTGTAATAAGAGCAGACGTGTGTGCAGCAGTAGATATGAAGAAAATATATCAAGAAAAAAAAAAAAATAAAGTTACTTATGAAGAAGCGGCAACCCAGTGGCAAGGTTAATTAAAGCGACTCAGCACTAGGGCGCGATCTGTACGATGAGGAGCCCTAAACAAGATGAATTAAGATGCTGCGTCACGACCCTTCCAACACCCCACCTCACCACCTCTAAGGGATGCGGCAATTCCCAAAAGCCACAAAAACGAGGAGCTGAATCTAACACCTACCACCTAACTAACACCTAACCTAACATAACCCAACAAAGTCCTTCTAATAACTAAAAAGCACTGAAAGAAACGAAGTAAACTTACGTAACTCAGTCGCCTTTCGTTGATGTCTCCGCGGTGCCATCTGGCCTGCCATGTGTTCCCTCTAGGCCGAAGACAAGACACACGAGAGCACCGCGAGACAAGACGTGGGCGGCTCCGTGGGGCAAAGGTATCGGGTCGTTGCACCATAGATCGTGCTTGGGACTGACAGCTTCGTGAATCAGAGGAATTCCGGAAAATGTTTAGTGCCGGACGGAAAAAAAAAAATTGTCGCCACCTTCTCCCCTTCCTACTCTTGCACCACCTGTTTTTATCCATTTTACAACCTCCTCCAACAGCTCAATTTTCTAGTCTTTCTATATTTTTTTTTTTATCATCTTCATCGTTCATCTCATTCTTAACCTCGATTCTTTTCCTCCTCCTGCACCTCCTCTGTTGCCCATTTTACATCCTATTTCAAGTCCTACTTTTCCTATTTTTTCTCTGCTTTTCTTTTTTCTATCCTCCTCCTCTTACTGCACCTCCTCTTTTACACATTTTATATCCTCTTCCAACCCTTCCTTTACTTATCATTCACTGCTTTTCTTCTTTTGATCCTCCTCCTCCTCCTCCTTGCGTCTCCCTCGCCCCTCAGCACACACACGGAGGGTCAGTCAAGAGTGTGTTTGAGGAGTCTGCGGTCCTTGTGTGATGAGGCTGAAGGGAACGACGAAGGATATTGATGGTCACTGAGGGGCGAGGGCGGCGTGAGCGGGGCGGGGAAGGGTGAGCTTTGGTGGTATGGGGGAGCAGGAGGCTTGAGTCTTGCTGGGTCACACACACACACACGTGCAAGAGAAAGGGTTGTGTTGCCTCAGGGTATTGCGTCAAAGATAGCCGTGCATTCATTATGTTGAGGAAAGTCAAGCGTATGGGAAAGCAAAGGGAACAAAGGAAAGGTATTGATGGCTGGAAAGGCGTAGATTGAAAATTCATATACAAAAAAATAAGTGGGTGGATGAAAATAATGAGATGTATATTGAGTCGTATTTGTGTGATGAAACAATCTAAATCTATGACGTTAAGTGAAATATGATAGAAAGTGTGAATTGGTGAGCAGACAGCAATTTGATCTATAAGGATAATGAAGACAGAAAAAAAACTAAATAAATGTGTATGGAATCGCATGTGAATGAAGAAATAATGTTGAGTCATAACCGTGTGTGGTGCCTTAAAGATTGTATACGAAGGCGAGTAGATTGTAAATTATGAAAAAAATAGCTTGGGGTATATAACAAAAAACGTGTGTAAGGAAATGATCGAAATCTATAACGTCGTGCGATGCCTCAAGGACGGCCGTAAGGTTAAGGGGATGAGACTTACAAGCCGGATTTGCTGCAGACATTCCATCATCGAGATTAAAGTCAAATTTGCCCAAATGAGTTTATGGGCAATTCGTTAAACCGGGAAAGTGAGAGGGCTCCACATCAGGGCGAACTGTTTGAAAACGCTATTAGTTATTCCCGGTGCTAACTCTGCGCCCCTATGGATTAATACTGCAGACCTGACACGGATGATTCAGAGGAGCTTCATGTTTTGTTTCCACGAAGGGTCGACAACGAATCATGACCAAGTATAATGTGAGAAGACGTACAGTGTATATTCTCGGTTCAACTTCACTTCAGCGTCATTTTTTCTTTTTATCTATATTCATCGTAATTTTTCATTAAAGTGATGACCTCCACCTAAATAAACTCCCAACGGCATGAACAGTATATAATTCCACCTTTCACTCTTCACCAATCACTATCCTGGACTCGTATATTCCAGACAACTTTTCACTTACTCGCTCATCCCAACCACCACCTCCGCACTCACTCATCATAACACCTCCCTCTTAATCATCACAACCTCTCTCTCACTCACTCATCATAACCACCTGTCCTCAACTTGCTCCTTATAACCCTCCCCCCTCACTCCTTCGCTCATAACAACCACCTCCCTCTCACTCATCACAACCACCTTCCTTCGCTTCACTCATTCTCTCATAACCTCCACACTATTTTTTCTTCCCCTAAAAGTCTCCCTAAACGAGTCATTAATTTAACTTTTTCGGCCTCTAAACCACTAAGCTCACTTCAACCTGATACCTCCTCTTCAATATAGGCCTACTCCTACCTACCTTTAACCTTTAATATAATGTAAAGTAAGACTGCCCCTCAACCCTATTTGATATCCTCCGCGGACACTGAGGCACAACTTTAAGAACAGTTCCTACTTTAAGACCATTCTCTACTCTAAAATCATTTCCTTGAACTCGGCAAAACACTTCGATTCCTCCCAACACCACTACAGCTGCTCCTGCCATCATCTTCCAGCACTTCCATTACTTTCCGATTGCGTTGCCTTACCCCAAATGCTCCCTGGCGGTGGCTTCTCCGTTCCTACCAGCTCGTGTGCCCCGGCTTCTCCTTTTATCCCAGGCCAAGTGTTATTGTTGCAGGCCCCGCCCGGCACCACCACTCACTCTCATTCCGCCCCGGACCATTTCCACTTAACGCAGCAGCAGCCCAGCCGTGTTTCGACTCAGAGCAACTCGAACGCATGACCGAAACACAGACACGAGGCTCCGAATTGTGTGTCAGTGTGTTCGTGCAAGGGGTAAGAGGGAGGGGATCTGGTTAAATAGGAAGTTAGATGGAGGGAGACAGGTGGATAATACCATGGTCAGATTGATCGCGGTAACGCGCACGATCTCGTTTTCTTGAAATAATGGACCACTCATGTTTTTAAGTCAAAGGCCATTTTCGCAAAAGCTCCCCGAATGATTAAGATTCAAAGAAGGGCTAGAAATTTTAATGGTCTCTCTCTCTCTCTCTCTCTCTCTCTCTCTCTCTCTCTCTCTCTCTCTCTCTCTCTCTCTCTCTCTCTCTCTCTCTCTCTCTCTCTCTCTCTCTCGCTCTCTCTCTCTCTCTCTCTCTCTCTCTCTCTCTCTCTCTCTCTCTCTCTCTCTCTCTCTCTCTCTCTCTCTGCCTCCCTCCCTCTCTCTCTCTCTCTCTCTCTCTCTCTCTCTCTCTCTCTCTCTCTCTCTCTCTCTCTCTCTCTCTCTCTCTCTCTCTCTCGTCGGGATGCGAACGCGGGTCTGCAGGATTATACCTTTCACCAACGCCACACATTCACATTGATGGGGACGACAATTCATGGGAGAGGAAACAGAGTCTGATTTATTGACTCTCTGATTTATGACCTATCATTAGCAAAACACACACACACACACACACACACACACACACACACACACACACACACACACACAGACACACACACACATATCCATCATGCCCCAGCGAATGAATCTTTCCCAGTGTATCTAATCGCCTCATTTCCATGACCGCCAAATGAGGTCACATCATCCGCCGCCTTTGCTCAGAGCTCACGTGACCCAGTTTGAGCTGCATTAGTCGATGATGGACCGCCGGGTGGAGAGGAAAGAACAAAAATAAATCGCTACTTGAAGTCACTGAAGACAAACAACAATTGCTTCATATATAAAGTTTTATCCCTGACTTTCGCCGATTCACCTTTACAGATCTAACACATGTATATAAACAAACTGCTGTTGCTGATTACAGAAACACGATGCGGTTGTGTGTGTGTTTCAATAGACAAATCGTTTGAGCTGTGAGGGTGAGGAACTCAGGCCATTGATTTACTGCTCCTGACCATCAACGAGATACCAGATGTTGTCGTAATCACTTTAAAAACCCGCCTCTGAAAAAAAATAATAAGCCTATATATAAAATACAGCGACGACATTCATCAAACTGTTTGCATATTACTTATAAATGATCTTTATTGGCTCCTGCTTCCCGAATCCCTTCTTCAAGATCACGTTGACTTTGGCCTGAAGTGTGAGGGCAAGAGACGCAGTGTTGGGGACTTACACTACAATAGGGAGTTTGCGGGGTTGGTGCTTGTGTGTGAATGCGGGTGTAGTAGTAGGCATAGCAGCAGGTGTGTGGCGGGATAGTCGATACATGGGTTGTGGATGGTGGGTAGCCTGGTGGGTCTATTGATGGGTGGATGCGTAATGAAAAATATACTGGGTTGTAACCACAAATGAAGCAATATAAAGCTATTTCCGTATAACTGTTTTTACCTCTACCTCTATATCTATCTATCTAGCTAGCTTCTATCTCATTTTAAGCATCTACGAATCACCGGAGCATATTATAATTTTCTTCACTTATTTCATTTTTTAACGTTTCATTCTCCAACTTGCATTATGTCACTCCCCGAACTTTCATTCCCACGAGACAAACGTTTACTCGAGGCCGTCACTTTCCCGATTAAAGTCGTCAAAAAGCTTGCGAGCAGATGTTTCAGCTTCCCGCTTAGGTTTCTGGGAAAGGATCCTGCGTGAGGATAGAAAGAGGAGGAGGAGGAGGAGGAGGAGGAGGAGGAGAGAGAAGAGGAGGAGGAGGAGGAAAGAGAAGAGGAGGAGGAGGAGGAGGAGGAGGAGGAGGGGAGGGGGTGGAACTGACAAAAGATGAGGAAGCGGAAGAAAGGGACGGCAGAAAGATAAACAGCGAAAGGCAGCTGAGGAGGACGGAGTAAAAAGATGAGGAAAGGATGATGGGAGACCAAGGAAGAGGAGAGAAGGAGGACTCTTTGCTCACCAGACTGCTGCTTCTGCCAAACGCCAGCTAACATCCTTGTGGGACTAACGAACACACTTGGTAATCAGAGGTAATCAGATATCACAGACGGGATATGTATTTAGGACTCTGCACATATACAAAACACACACACACACACATGGAGCCAGTTTCCTTCACACACATGATTAAAAGAATGATAGGCATAAACGTATATCAAATACTGTATATATGTATTAATAGATGTATTTACTGTGTATATGTGTGTGGTTTTCATGATTCTTTAGCTAGTCGTTTGCCGCTTTTACCTAGAACTTTGACGCCTTGTAAACTGGGTTCCATTAGAGTATCAGGACTCAGACGCGTGAAAGACAGAGCCAAGTTTTGCGGCGGCGACGGCGAATAATGATGGAAGTTGATTTTCTCTTTGGCTCGTGTGGAAGGAGACGTTCTTCAGGTCAACGCATCCAGAGGCGCAGGAGCCAAAGACGACTCAAAAGCCTTTCTCATTATACTCGACTTCTACAAAAGGTCAGGAGGCCGGGAAACGAAACCGTCCTTCCTTCCGCCTCCCTTTTGGGAAGTAATACGAGGAAGAAGAGGTGCAGGAAGAGCCGGCTAGTTACCTGCAACCCAATACAGACAGATAACGAGATGCTGTCCGGTCGTTGCTATGTTAAGGCCTTTCACAGGTCAACGTAATTCCAGGTCACTGAGAACCACATCCCACCCCGAGGCGCCTCAAAAGTGCGGGTTTAGAAATATTAGTAGAATATTATGAAAATTACCTTTGAGGAGCAGGAACACACACGCATAACGTTAAAATACACACCGATACCTTTCGTTGAAACATCAAAAAATAATTCCGAAGAAGAGTAATAAGGAAACGTAACAGTAAATAATGTTCCCATGCTCCTGCTATAAAAACTTTTCGGTAAGCCTCGGCGGCGCTTCCCATATTAGACCTCAAAAAGAAAGATTTAATATTTCTTTGAAAACCAACTATAAATATTTTCTAGTCATTCTGGGAAAAACTGTTAGGTTATGGAGATTGGGTTCGCACAGATTCCGTCTCTTTCCACGAAAAATATGGTTACTAAGAATGACTTAATTCACGATACACAGCTCTTGCGGCGTTTCTTTATCTCCTGGTGGATAAAAATATAGGAGATGCGAGCGCCGGGACTGCAACCACCGATTTAACGAAGAATACCCTGAATTCGCCAACCTCGAAAAATAATGCAGAGGCAGAACACACGAACAAGCAAATAATCCAGTGTGAACTATTGAACTGAGACGCCAAAATAGACTGCACAGACCTCGATCCCTTCCGGCACACTACACAGTCTGCGACACAATATCAACGCAACCGATTCCAGTGCGATGGTCAAGGGGGATGGGTTTACCTTGCCTTTTCTTGACCTCCTTTTCTGTCGATTTCGTCTCGCTATTTTTTTTCTTCTTTTTTTCCATTCTCGTCTATCCTCATTATCCCTCGTTGCTCTTACACCTCTTCTTCTTTCTCTTCCTTCTCTTCTTTCTCCTCCTCTCTCTCTCTCTCTCTCTCTCTCTCTCTCTCTCTCTCTCTCTCTCTCTCTCTCTCTCTCTCTCTCTCTCTCTCTCTCTCTCTCTCTCTACTTTTGCCATTTGAGAGAGAGAGAGAGAGAGAGAGAGAGAGAGAGAGAGAGAGAGAGCAATCCATACTAATTCAGTGTCGACGTAATGGGTCAGTTTTATACTCCCAAAGCAAACGTTTCCGGTTTTGCAGTATTGGGAAACCTCTGCCTGTTTATCGGCAACGCTGGCGGGCGCGGTTTCCCTAAATAGTTTCCCGGGAATTATTTTTTTCGGGTTTCTCGTTTCTCTTTGCGAAATTATTCCCGCCCAGGCGTGCCTTTGAGGGTTTGCGGAGAATTCAATCAACCGCAGCTGCATGTAAGGAGGAACTATTGCAATTGGATGAGGTACGTTTATAGGACTGGACAAAATAACTAGCAAATACACACAGCCTGTGCCTAAGAAGGGTGACCGTTCCAATCCCTCAAACTACCGCCCTATAGTTTTACTTTCCTGTCTATCTGAAGCTTTTGAATCAATCCTTAACAGGGAGATTCAAAAGCACCTTTCCACTTCAAACCTTTTATCTGATCGCCAGTATGGGTTCCGCAAGGGGCGTTCTACTGGTGATCTCCTTGCCTTCCTAACTGACTTTTGGTCATCCTCTCTTAGCCGTTTCGGTGAAACCTTTGCTATTGCGCTGGACATATCAAAAGCTTTTGATAGGGTCTGGCACAAATCTTTGCTTTCCAAACTACCCTCCTACGGTTTCTATCCTTCTCTCTGTACCTTTATCTCCAATTTCCTTTCTGACCGTTCTGTTTCTGCTGCGGTAGACGGTCACTGTTCTTTCCCTAAACCTATCAACAGTGGTGTCCCACAGGATTCTGTCCTATCTCCCACTCTCTTTCTGTTGCTCATTGATGATCTTTCCAAAACGAACTGTCCTATCCATTCTTACGCCGATGACTCCACTCTACATTACTCAACTTCTTTTAATAGAAGACCCATCCTTCAGGAACTTAACGATTCAAGGCTGGAGGCAACAGAACACTTAGCCTCAGACATTACTATTATTTCCGATTGGGGCAAGAGGAGCCTGGTGTCCTTCAATGCCTCAAAAACACAGTTTCTCCACCTATCCACTCGACACAATCTTCCAAACAACTATCCCCTATTCTTTGACAACACCCAGCTATCACCTTCTTCAACACTAAACATCCTCGGTCTATCCTTAACTCAAAATCTCAACTGGAAACTTCATATCTCATCTTTTACTAAATCAGCTTCCTCGAGGCTGGGCGTTCTGTACCGTCTCCGCCAGTTCTTCTCCCCCGCACAGTTGCTATCCATTTACAGGAGCCTTGTCCGCCCTCGTATGGAGTATGCATCTCATGTGTGGGGGGGTCCACTCACACAGCTCTCCTTGACAGAGTGGAGTCAAAGGCTCTTCGTCTCATCAGCTCTCCTCCTCATACTGATAGTCTTCTACCTCTCAAATTCCGCCGCCATGTTGCCTCTCTTTCTATCTTCTGTCGATATTTTTATGCTGACTGCTCTTCTGAACTTGCTAACTGCATGCCTCCCCCCCTCCCGCGACCTCGCTGCACACGACTTTCTACTCATGCTCATCCCTATACTGTCCAAACCCCTTATGCAAGAGTCAACCAGTATCTTCACTCTTTCATCCCTCACCCTGGTAAACTCTGGAACAATCTTCCTTCATCTGTATTTTCTCCTGCCTACGACTTGAACTCTTTCAAGAGGAGGGTATCAGGACACCTCTCCTCCCGAAATTGACCTCTCTTTTTGGACACTCCTTTGACCTCTGTTCAGGAGCAGTGAGTAGCGGGCTTTTTTTTTATTTTTCTTTACGCCCTTGAACTGTCTCCTTAGCTGTAAAAAAGAAAAAAAAGAAAAAGAAATATGCACATAGGCACACGGACTTACAATAGGGCGGACAGAAACAGACAGACATAAAGACAGATTTGAGTAAGAGACAGGCAAGCACAGACTAACGCATACACAGACAGCTACAGACAGACCGACACACACATAGAGGCAAACAAATGAACGAGCAGACACAGAAATAAAAAAAAAACATAGGCAAACAAATTAAACAAAATAAGAGACAGAACCAAACAAATGCGCAGACAAGAGAGCCAACCGACCAAACAAAGACAAAGCGAAAAAAAAAAAAGGAAAGGCACAAAGACATGCAAACCCAAACAAACACGGGCGAAAAGAAGAATTGTTCTGCACACACACACACACACACACACACACACACACACACACACACACACACACACACACACACACGCCAACGCATCATCATCGGGAGAAGGTTTGTGGCGGCGGCGGCGGGGGCTGGATGAAGCTGCTAAGAAGAAAAATGTTAAGAAGAGAAAGTCAAAAGTTGTGTCGGGAAATATAAAAGTTTTAGCGTCGATGTAAGAGACCTTTAGAGAGAGAGAGAGAGAGAGAGAGAGAGAGAGAGAGAGAGAGAGAGAGAGAGAGAGAGAGAGAGAGAGAGAATGGGAGGGGGGGGGTAGTTCTTTCAATTGTCACAGGGAACAGAATGAGAAAAAAGAACCAACTCGTCCATTGCAGTTTTTTCTCCACCTTGACGCGAAAAGAAAGAAAAACAAAGAGAATAAACACACACACACACACACACACACACACACACACACACACACACACACACACACACACACACACACACACACACACACATATTCACTGGTTCTCTTCTCTCTTCTCCCCTACGCAATATAACTCAAGGCCCTCCCTCCCTCCTTCCCTCCCTCTATTCCTCTTCTCCCCTTTCCCTCCCTTTCTCTTCCTATGCTGCCAGACTGTAACAACGTAAAAAAAAAAGGGAAACCAAGAAAAAAAGTATTAAGAAAGCGCACTTCCTCCCATTCAAGATCACCACAAAGGGTTCAGCCGGCATAAACTTTGCGTAACAGGTTTTGAGTTGTTTATAAAGAAATTCTTGAAAAAACTAGTCTTCTCTAATCTTCAAGTCCAATTAAAGCTACTGGATGTTGTTCGGTGGACGTGCATTAACTGTTGTCAGCCTTGCACACAATATCCACTGAGTCAATGCTCGTTCGGTTCTTCTCGATGAATGTACGAGGAACCTTCTTCTATTCATCATGTTCAGTATTTTTGTTGGTTTTCTTCACTACCTACCCATAGAAAACAGCCTTCACTTATTTTAGATATTAATGTTAGATTCACTAACAATCTATTCTTTATAGCAATGGAGGAAGCAAATGACAAAATATATATAAAAACAGTAAAAGAAGATGAAGATAGTTTTCAATTTTGGTCAGAAACGTCCCCTCTTGAATTAATTTAAGTAATTTTATTCCAGTATGATTTTTTTCTCATCAAATTCGTTCACTTAAGCTCCTTTGGTCTTATTGTATTCCGGTGCTTCTCTTCATAACGACCTAATAAACCTTCTCCAATCCCCCCTTTTTTTTTATCGCGTGCTGCGGGAGACTTGGATAATTTTTCCTTGTCGGCAATTTCTCGCTTTATCTTGTCCAATTCATTTTGCCGTGTTTAATTCCAGTAGTTTCTTTCAATGTTACACACATCATGTCTCCAGGCCTGCACTTTCTCTGATCTGCCGTCGACGTGCAGCCAGACACATGCACACTAACTCTGTTTACTTATTTTTGCCCGGCGCTAATTGGCAGGCAAACGAAAACAGCTACAGATCCTTTCCTGTCCCTCCCTCCTCTACGCCCTTACTTCATCACACCCTCACTCACTTTTTCTTTCCTTTTCTCCTTCCCTTACACCATCACACACACACACACACACACACACACACACACACACACACACACACACACACACACACACACACACACACACACACACACACACGTCCTCTCCCTCCATCACTCAGGCCATCATCCCTCACGTCATTCTCTCTCTCTCTCTCTCCCTCCCACCTTCCCTCCCTCCCTCACCACACACTATCTCCCTCCCTTCCTCCATCAGTCTCTCACTTATTCACTCACTCACTCACTCACTCACTCGCTGGCCATTCCCCTTCCCTCCTCCCTCTCGACGAGTAAATTGGGACACACAGGTGCTCACAATTCAGTTTGGGTTTCAATGAAGTCAATATCAATAACGTGGAAGAGAAATACAGCAGCGAGAGTCACACAAATGTATATGGGTGAAAAAAAGTTAAAAGTTGACTTCCAAAATGAACAAAAAAAAAGGTAATACATAGCACTCAATGGGAACCGATGATCGACGGGTCACTCACCCAAACTGAATATAATAAAAAAAGAGAAAAATACGAAAATGAAAATACACGGATACGGAATATACAGAGGAAAGAATATAAATAACGAGGAAAGCTTACGTGAAACTGAACACAATAAAAGGAGAACAAAATAAAGATAATAAAAAACGTGAAAAAATGACCTCGCACAAGAGAATCAAAGAGGAAAATAAATATGAGCAGAGAGATTGATAAAAACTGAAGGGGAGTATATTGAGAGCAGAATACAGGCAGGGAACAGAAAACATATCTACCGATGCACATGTGTGGCTTGGGTGGTCAGTGGATGGCAAGCTGTGAAAAATATTGAGAGAAAAAGAGAAGGAAAGAGAGGGACGAGGGAAGGGACGAGGAGAGGGGCAGCAGGGAAAGAAGAGGAAAGGAATGGAAAATGAGGAAATAGGAGAGGAAGATGACGAGGACAGGATCTGGTCAGTGCATGGCGAAGCGATAAAATGGAAAAGTAAGGGATTAAAAAGGAAATGACAGAGAGAGGGGCGGGGAAACGGAGTAATCAGTAATGGAGAAGGGAAAAAAGATGGGAAAGGAAATAAAGTGAGAAGAACGAGAAATGGAAGGGTCGATAAGTTTTGGTTAGTGCAAGACGAAGGTGAAAAATGGGAACGGCAGGGAAATGAGGGGAATGGGAGAGGGAATGGGACGTGTACAAAATCCGGTCAGAGTAAACGAGAAAAAATAGGAAAGGAAAGGAAAAGAGGAGAATGAGTAAGAGGGGACGAGAAGTGGCTGGTATGTGCATGGAGAGGGGAAAATAAATAGGAAAGGGAAAAAAAGAGGAATTAGAGAAAGAGGGAACGAGAAATGGCTGGTAAGTGCATGGTGAAGAGAAAATGATGGAAAAAGATAGGGATGGAAGGGGAACGAGAGTGGGGGAGGACGATGGGCAAGAGGAAAAAAAGAGGGGTGAAGAAGAACGAGAGAAAAAAGAACAAAAGAGAAGTTAAACAGCATGGCGAGGGGAAAAGAGAGAGAGAGAGAGAGAGAGAGAGAGAGAGAGAGAGAGAGAGAGAGAGAGAGAGAGAGAGAGAGAGAGAGAGAGAGAGAGAGAGAGAGAGAGAGAGAGAGAGAGAGAGAGAGAGAGAGGAAAGAAAGAGAGTGGAAAGAAAGAGAAAGAAAAGAGAAAAAGAAAGGACGGAAGAAGTAAGAAAGAAAGAAAGAAAGAAAGAAAGAGAAAACATAAGAACGAAAGAGTGGGAGAGTGGGAGAGGACCAGGAGAACAAGGAGCAAGAGGAGGGAGTCGAAGCCGGTGACATACGCGAGGCTGTTGGTGCATGGAGCCGTAATGGACACTGTCACCGCGGACGTGGCTCGCCGCTGCTGGCTGGCACAAAATATCAACATTAAAGTGGCACTCTCTTCCCCCAACCAAATAGCCATCTCCCCTCTACATCCCTTAGTCTCCTTCCCCTTCCCTCTTTATCTACTCTCCCGCAAACAGCCATCTCCCTTACCCTCTACATTTCCTTAAGTTTCCTTCCCCTTATCCTCACTAGATCTTCTGCCAGTGTCTTTACTATCTTCCTCTTCCTCTCTCTCCCCTCTACCTCCCCTTCGTCTCCTTTCTCTTACCCTCACTCCAACCTCTTGCTTGTATTTGCTATCTTCCTTTCCCTCTCTCCCGCCCTACCGAACAGCCATCTCCCTCCCTTCTTCATTCCCTTCTTCCAATGTCTACTGCCTCCTTTTCTCTTCCTCCCTTCCAGTAACTTATGGTCCTTAGTCCCCTTCCCTTCACCCTCTCTTTGCACTCTCTTTTTTACTCTAACTTCTGATGTCTTTACTGTCCACTCCTTATACTCTCTCTCCCCTTATATCTACTAACTATTTTTCTTTCCTTCCTCCCCTTCCCCACAACCTCTCTTTGTTTATTATTTCAATTTCTTATGTCTGTACTTTCTACCCCTTCCTCTCTTTCCCCTTCCACCAACTAACCATTTATGTTACGTGTTCCCTCAGTCCCGTCCCCTTCACCTTCTTTTTGCATCGTCCTTTACTCCAACTTTTGATGTCTTTACACTCACTCACTCACTCACTCACTCACTCACTCACTCACTCACTCACTCACTCCTCCTCCACCACTCCACTCACTCCACCTCCTCCTCCTCTCCCTCCTCCTCACTCACCCTCACTCCCTGTCCCTTAGTACCCTTCCCTTCATCTTCTCTTCCAATGTCTATGCTATCTTCCCCTTTCCTCGTCCCTCCATTCCCTCTTTACATCCTTCTCCTTCAGCAAACCAATTCCCCTTATATGTTCCCGTAGTCCCCTTCCCCTCACTCATCCGCTGCAATTTATTTTCCCAAACCCACTTTCCAGCTCATGATATCTTTGATGCTGCGTTCTGTTTTCCTTCATCCTTCCCTCCTTCCCTTACCCTAATGTTTCCCTTCCAATAAGTTTCCTCCGCCCTATCCCCTTTTTCACCCTTTGCAGTGACCCCCCCCCCCCACCCCCAGCCTCTTGTGTGCCTGATGTTTTCCATTTCCACTCACTCTTCTCTCTTATACTGCATCCTCGTTTCCCTTACTCACTCATTATTGTCTCATTTCGCTATTTTCTTTATTTTCTTGGTCTTTCTTAGCTCTCCCTACGCTCTCATTTTCGTAATCTCTTTCCTCTTTCCATTCTTCTTTCTGCAGCTCCCTTATTCCTCATTTCTTTTGTTCTTCAGTGCTTTCGTTACCCTCACTGCTATTCTCCCTCCTTTAATTTAACTCACCTTAGTCTTGTAGTATCACCTTTTCCCCTCATCCTGTCTACTTTCTCATTGGGGTCACCTCTTCCCCCTTCTACTGTCGCTATGTATTCTTTTCTCCTACCTCTTTCTCCTGTTTCAATCTTCTACTCCTTTATTTCCCCTCTTTCTACTATTTTCCTATGTTCCTCTTCCTCTTAATCCTCTTACATCTAGTCTTCCGTTTCTCTTTCCTCTTCCTTTGTTTATATTGAGAGTCCATTTCCCCTCTTGCGTCTTACTTATTTTTCTTGTTCTAATCAATGCTCTCACCCTCTTCCTATCTCTCTCCTGCTCGCCCGTGTTCCCCTCATCTAATCTCCCGTTCCATCTCGCCCGCTCCCCTCTCGTAGTTTGTCTCCCGCCTCTCTACAGCATCCCCTCCTCTCTCGCAGGCTCCGCCCGTGCCGCGTACACCGCTGTTACCATCACAACCTTGTGCCACCACTCAGCAGTTGCGTCTTATTGATCTTCCGTCCTCTGTGTGTGTTTGCAGGTTGCTCCTCTCTTATATAGTGTCCCTGCCTTTCAATCTTATCGCCCTCCCTCCCTTTCTCTACTTCTCTCTCTCCCTTTCCATCTTTTCTCTTTCATCTTTTCCTCTATATCTCTTTCGTTCTGTTAAGCCTTTCCATTTTCTCTCATTCTACCTTTCTCCTTTCCCATGCCATCTTTTTCATCCTCTTTCTCTATACTTCCTACATTCTCCTACGTTCAGTTATACCTTCTTCCCTCCCTCTCTCCCTCCCTCCTTTCCTTTTCCATTTTTCCTCCCTTTTTCAATTTCCCAACTTTTCCTTTATACCTGTTTTGATCCGTCCTGCCTTTCCAGTTTTCCTCCATCCCTTCCCGTTTCCTCCTCTTATCTTCAATCCAGTTTCCCCTCTCTTCTTTCCTCCATCCACCCTTTCCTTCCCGTTTCCTCCTCCTTTCTTCAATCCAGTTTCCCCTCTCTTCTTTCCTCCATCCACCCTTTCCTTCCCGTTTCCTCCTTCTATCTTCAATCCAGTTTCCCCCCTCTTCTTTCCTCCATCCACCCTTTCCTTCCCGTTTCCTCCTCTTATCTTCAATCCAGTTTCCCCGCTCATCTTTCCTCCGGCCACCCTCTCCTTCCCGTTTCCTCCTCTTATCTTCAATCCAGTTTCCCCCCTCATCTTTCCTCCGGCCACCCTTTCCTTCCCGTTTCCTCCTCCTTTCTTCAATCCAGTTTCCTCCTTTCTTCCTCCATCCACCCTTTCCTTCCCGTTTCCTCCTTCTATCTTCAATCCAGTTTCCCCTCTCTTCTTTCCTCCATCCACCCTTTCCTTCCCTTTCTCCATTATGTAAGCTGCTCATTCCTTATCTATCTAATTCTTGCATCGGTTCCCTTCTTCCTTAACTTGGTCCTATCCTCCTTCGCTTTACCTATGACATGCCTTACTTCTCTCCCTCTCTTCCTTTCCTTACCATATCTCCCTTCCATATCACCTCTTCCTCTACACCGCTTCCCTTCCTCCCTTCCTTCCCTGCCTTTACCAAACTTGCCCTCACTTTCCCCCAAGCACTTGTATTGTCATCGATGCTTCTCCCTCTTCACTCTCCGCCACACATTTTCTTTCCTGTCGCGTCCCGTATCAGCGCTCTCGTCCCCCTCAGTCCATGTCTCTCCCCCTTTTCTTCCCTCTCGTTGACACATTGGTACTGCTTCTCGTCGTGTCATCTCATCTTTCTCTATATGTTTGCCTTTTCTGTCTTATTCCTCTTTGTCTCCTATTATCTCCCTCTTTTCAGTCATTCTCATCTCTTATTTGTTTCTCCTCGTGACATTTCTTCTTTAAATGTTTGCCTTTTCTTTGTCCCGTTCTTTGTCTGTTATTATCTTCCTCTTTTCAGTAATTTTGTTCTCTTCTTTGTTTCATCTCATCTCTCCTTATCACCAAATTATTTTCATCTGGGTTAAGAGACACCACCATCACCTGTCTCCTTATCTCTCCTTTTTTCTTCCTTCCTTCATTTCCTTCCTTCTTTCCTTTTTTCTTACCTACCTCCCCCCCTCTTTCCTTCCTTCCCCCACTTGCTCCCTCCCTCCCTCCTTCATTCCTTCTGTCCTACCTGAAAATTTTAGTGTAAACATGGAAAAGCGACCGACAAAAGGTGCTCTATCGAGTCGGGAAAGAATCATTACCCGGCTTCATTCTGCCAAAGGGAAACTTAAAGGAGATGAGATATTAAAATGCGACGAAATGAGAATATCTAAAACGGAAACCTGATTAACCTTAATTGCCACATACGGTAGTCGAGAGAGAGAGAGAGAGAGAGAGAGAGAGAGAGAGAGAGAGAGAGAGAGAGAGAGAGAGAGAGAGAGAGAGAGAGAGAAGAACTACAGCTGAAAGGGTCAGTCACAGTCGAACAAGAAAGTGATTCCTGAGCAATAGGAAAGAGGTCCAAAGCACACGCCTCTTACAGTTAGCATCGTTCAATTTCTTTTATATTTACTCATTCTCTAATAAATAATTCAGAGGAAGGCCAATTAAAACATAAAACAGTACAACAAATCTGCAAATAACAGCGTTTACTCTTTCTAGTATTCACTAATTTTCTAAGCAACTGTACAAGGAGAGGGAGCCAAGGAGGAATTTTAGTTTTCATAACGGGTATAAAAAGAGAGAAAGAACAGCGAATGTCTAAAGATTCAGTAGTAACCAAATACCACCAGATGCACTAAAGATCCTGAAAACTGTGCCGGCATCGTAAATGTACAATGAAGGGGAGGCGGGCAAGACAAGACGGCCGAGGCAGTGGCAATAGGAAGGCAGAGTTAAGGCCAAGGAATATATGCATGTCTTAGATTTAGCATCGGCCATAAACGATACGAGGAGGAATCCAATACTATATACAGCCTCTTCGATCACCTTCCGATGCAGATACGTACCACACTATACTATACCACCACACTAACACACAGTCAGAGTCAGTCAGCCATTCCATGCATACACGAAACTCACTCCATATTACTGTCAACCAAGCAGCCAGTCGTTTATGCTATTCCACAAGACCACCAATATAGAAGAACACTCCACACCACACAGCCAGTGACTCCACAAACAAACATCCAACATAAGTATTCACTCCACTACAAAACAACATCATACCGTCACTATATACTTAAAACACGAACTCAACATCACAGCCAGAGTCCTACCACCACCAAATCCCACAACACACTCACATTCCTAACACATCACCGCCACACTTCTGACCACTACCACCTTTACTCCACAACACAACCACAATACTCCACATCCCCACTCCACATCCCCACCAGATTCTTACCATCACCAACACACAAGACCCCACGTTGCCAATTCTTACCACCACCACCTACACTGCACTTAACACCCACAACACTCCTCATACCCATTCCACATCACCACCAGTCATTCCTCCACCCCCACCACACATTCTTCCAAACAAAATGCATCATCATTCTTTCTATTAACCATTTCAGTTTGCATTTTAAGTTCAGATGTTCGTGTCCGGTAAACCAGTGTCCGGAAATAATTGATGAATAGGAATGTATATTTTTATCCAGTAATGCTCGGCCTCCTCCGGGCAATGAATTATAAGTACTTCAGATTTTATTTATTTTATAGGCACGCCATTGAATACATCTAATTAATTGCCTCTCATTAAATTCGCATTAACGCTTCTAATGATAGCTCTACATCCCGTCTCTACATTCCTCCGCCTCCTCCTCCTCATCCTCTTCCTCTTCCTCTTCCTCTTCCTCCTCCTCCTCCAATGATTTTCCTGTAACTCAACTTTAATAAATTACATTTCCTCGTAACTTTATCTCTAATGCATTTATTCATCTCCCGTTGGCTTCATCCTAATCTCTCTCTCTCTCTCTCTCTCTCTCTCTCTCTCTCTCTCTCTCTCTCTCTCTCTCTCTCTCTCTCTCTCTCTCTCTCTCTCTCTCTCTCTCTCTCTCTCTCTCTCTCTCTCTCTCTCTCTCTCTCTCTCTCTCTCTCTCTCCCCTCACAGGTACAGGTGGATGCGCCTCGCTGCCTCTCACACACCTGCCCACTAATTAGCGTTGTCTCTCTCACCTTTGACAGTCACGCGATAGTCATTTTCATCATACACGCGTAATCAAACCTCTTCCTCCTCCTCCTCCTCCTCTTCCTCTTTCACTTCCTCATTCTCGTATTGCTCTTCCCAACTTCTCTACCTCATCTACAGTCATCTAATATTCTCCTGCTGCTTTTGTTCTCCTTTCTCCTCTCTTATTTCCTCTGTTGTCTGCTCTTTTTCCTCTTCCCTTATTCATTTCCTCCTTCTCTTCATGTCTCAGTTCCTGTTTCTTGTCTTCCTTTTGTCCCTCCTTTTCATACCCGTCTTCTTGCCCTACCGCCACCTCATCCTCTCCTTTCACCTGCTCCTTAATCTCGCTTTCTTATCTTTCCAAAATCCTTGTACAACTCTCTCTCTCACTCTCTCCGCATCATCGTCTCCTTCTCCTCCTACCCCTTTCTTTGCGGTTTTTTTCCTTGAATTTACTCGCAGCATGGACGTTTGAGAATCTCCTTGACTGAACTGAACCCCGACACACACACACACACACACACACACACACACACTAGGAAACACGAACCCATCTTCCTGCTGCTTTCTCTCAATTCCTAACTCTCTCTTACCCTCGTCTACTACTCCTTCCCTTCATTTCCCCTCGCCCTCACTTCCTCCACTCCACCCCTCCCTTCCGGCTCACCCCTTCCTCTGTCTCTCACACTTTCCCACAATTACCAATTCTTTATACATATTATTTTCCTCTCGGGTTCCCGCAGCGCTAGCCGGGCCCAGGCGGAGGACCGGAAGGAGGGCAGCGCCGCGTCGAGTGCTCTTGGACGGAGAGTTATGATGGTTTAGTTGGTTTACGTATGCGAATGTATTATGTTTTCTTTCTTTATTTGGTGGGTATGCGGGAGGGAAAGAAGAAAAGATATAGTAAGTAAAAGTTATTCGAATGTATTGTTGTTGTTTTTATTCGCTGGAGATACAAGAAGGAAAGAAAAAAATGGAACAGTAGTAAGATTTAAGATGTTTTAGTGGGTTTATTTACGTATTCAAATGTATTATATGTTTTCTTTCTTTATTCGGAGGGTATACGCGAGGAAAAAGAGGAAACGATCAAGTAAGTAAAAGTTATTCGAAAGTATTTTTTTCATTTTAGTCGCTGGGTATACGAGAGGGAAAGAAGAAAGGCAGAAGAAAGCAGGAGCCAAAGTTGAAATAATCTAGTTAATCTGTTCAAGAATTCAAATGTGTTATATGTTTTGTGGGTAGTATACAAAAGCGAAAGAAGAAAGGAACAAGTAAGTAAGAGTACGAGTCTTAAGATGTTTGGGTTTGTCTGTATATTATTTGCGTATTCGAATGGATTATGTATATTCTTTTTTATTCACTGGGTATACGAGAGAGAAAGAAGAACGGGAAATGTAAGAAAAGAGTCCAGATGTTCAAGTTTGTCAGTATATTTTCGCTTCTATTTTCACGTCGTCTAATTCAGCTTGTGAATATACCAGAGAAAAATGAGTTAAATATAAAGTAATACACGTTTTCTTTTCTCTTAGTCGTAGTTAAACTATATTTTCTATTGTATTTTATTAGTTATATTTTTTCTTTATTAGTTGAGTGGGTAATATGATAGCGAAAGAAAAGGGTAAAAGTTTGTTTGAGTAAAAATTACACCTGCATGCTTTTTTTTTTTTTCTTGTTCCGCTGCGCAGCCTGTGTAATTAGTCTGGGAAATGTTTCAGTTATTTTTTTCATATGTGCTGGAAGTGGGAATTTTTGGGGGTGTATATTTGGTGGTGAGGTTTTCGTATCTATTTATTTTATTGCTATTGCTATTATTACAATGTTATTATTTGATTATATATAACTATTATTATTATCATTATTATTTTTATCATTATTATCATTAGTATTATTACTATTATTACTAGCAGCAGCAGCAAGTGTAGTATTTGTGCTAATAGTTATTGTTGTAATATAGTAGTAGTACGAATGTCATTACTATTTAAAATACCTTTCTCATAACAGTTTTATTTAACAAGACTGTACATATATTTTAGTTTCATCTCCGCTCGCATGTTCATAACATTTTACGGCGGTGGGGGCAGAGCGGGGGTACAGTGGGGGAGGGGGGGAGAGGAGGACAGGGAAGGGTGAGGGCCGTTATATTCACTCACCGGGGTGCTCCGCTGTGGGGCGTTAAATCAACGAGGTTACGCTGGCCTAAAATGAATCCTACTGCATTAAAAACACAACAATATACGGTGAGAAATTCATATACACAAATAACCCACAATCGTAATGTACACCAGTATATTATCTTACACACATAACAGTCATCTACACTGGAATGTACAGAAGTGCATATATTTGAAAGCACGGGCACAAAAATGAGAGAAAGCAAAGCGTGCACAAGCATTTCCGAACATGGCCACGAGCGCCAACATAGTAATTCTTGCAGGGAACACAGAGGGAAGAAAACATTCCGGCGTGCAAACTCAAAACAGAAGGATGGAAACAGTCCTGCGTGCAAACCCAAAACACAAGCAGGTGCACAGAACTGTATACAACAGAACACGTGCGCACGAATACAAGAAGGGAAAACGCGAATCAACATTAAAAGCCCAAGGACAAGAGTGGAAAATATAATTCATGCAGAGGACACTGAGAAGAAATAAAAACACAAGCAAGGTCAGGCTCGAAACAAGGACAAGCAGTAAACGAAATAACAAGAAACAACGAAATATCAAATACATCCCCCCAAACTCGCGCACACACACACAAAAAAAAACAAGATCGTACATATAAAAAATATGCTTCAAAACAAGACCGCGGAGGAAGAAAATAATGAATGAAAAAAAACCCATTTCCAACACCACCCACACACACAAACACCCACACACACACACGCACAAGCACACATACTCGCAAACCCGCCCCTCCTCCTTGCCTCACAAACTCTGGCTAAGCACGCAACCAAACGCAAAATCTTCCCCCGAGGCCTCTTTCCGCTGCACCTGAGAAACGGCCGCCACGAGCACGAGCACCTGAGGCCCCGGGAATGGTGCTGCCCGATGCTGATGATGCGGCGGCGGCGGCGGGGGAGGGGGAGGGGGATCAAGGGATAAAGAAACAAGAACGTTACACCAACACTCGGCCGGTGGACAGTCCTGGTAAAAGCTCCACACGCACACCTGATGCAGCCCTTTTTCCGGCGGTAGTGGAGACGCTGCTGCCATGTCCTGGACGATGTCGGAATCAAGGGTTATGGGTGGGTACGTATGTGGGTGGGAGCTTGTTATGGGGGAGGGGGAAAATTGTGGGAAGGGTGTGTGTAGTGTGTGGGGAAGGGTGTGAGTAGTGTGTGGAAAAGGGTATGAATAGTGTGTGGGGAAGGGTATGTATAGTGTGTGGGGAAGGGTGTGTATAGTGTGTGGGGAAGGGTATGTATAGTGTGTGGGGAAGGGTGTGTATAGTGTGTGGGGAAGGGTGTGTATAGTGTGTGGGGAAGGGTGTGTATAGTGTGTGGGGAAGGGTGTGAGTAGTGTGTGGGGAAGGGTATGTATAGTGTGTGGGGAAGGGTGTGTATAGTGTGTGGGGAAGGGTGTGTATAGTGTGTGGGGAAGGGTATGTATAGTGTGTGGGGAAGGGTGTGTATAGTGTGTGGGGAAGGGTATGTATAGTGTGTGGGGAAGGGTGTGTATAGTGTGTGGGGAAGGGTGTGAGTAGTGTGTGGGGAAGGGTATGTATAGTGTGTGGGGAAGGGTGTGTATAGTGTGTGGGGAAGGGTGTGTATAGTGTGTGGGGAAGGGTGTGTATAGTGTGTGGGGAAGGGTGTGTATAGTGTGTGGGGAAGTCTGTGTGTAGTGTGTGGGGAAGTGTGTGTATAGTGTGTGGGGAAGGGTGTGTATAGTGTGTGGGGAAGGGTATGTATAGTGTGTGGGGAAGGGTGTGTATAGTGTGTGGGGAAGGGTATGTATAGTGTGTGGGGAAGGGTGTGTATAGTGTGTGGGGAAGGGTATGTATAGTGTGTGGGGAAGGGTGTGTATAGTGTGTGGGGAAGGGTGTGTATAGTGTGTGGGGAAGGGTATGTATAGTGTGTGGGGAAGGGTATGTATAGTGTGTGGGGAAGGGTGTGTATAGTGTGTGGGGAAGGGTGTGTATAGTGTGTGGGGAAGGGTGTGTATAGTGTGTGGGGAAGGGTGTGTATAGTGTGTGGGGAAGGGTGTGTATAGTGTGTGGGGAAGGGTATGTATAGTGTGTGGGGAAGACTGTGTGTAGTGTGTAAGGAAAAATAAGTGAAGCGTTTAAGGGGTAAGGGTGTGCAAGGGGTAAGGGGTAAGTTATGTGTGGCAATGTGCGTGTGTTTTTGTGTGTACATACGTATCTGAAAACAATACCGATCCACAGAGGGTCAGAAAGTGGCAAGACTCAGGAGGTGGATGCATGGTGGAGTGTTAAGTGAAAAGTAAGTAAGTGGCTGTGGGGTGTGGCAGCCTACGTGGAGATGCATGAACGTGTGGGCATGGAAAGGGCGTGGAGTGGGCGTGGCAGGCATGCATGACTCACTTCAGACAGGAAAGAGTGGTGTCCTTAACTAACGACAAAGACAAATAGATCTTTAATTAAACAGGACCATATTCAGCCCACCATCAAGGCCCCGAACACACAGAGCTGCCAGCCAATAAAGAGATCGTGCTGGCATCCTATTCACCATGACCGCAGCCTCTAAAACACACACACACACACACACACACACACACACACACACACACACACACACACACACACACACACACCAGAAACCTGAGTTACGTCATATTCACTTCCATCACGACCTTTTCAACTCACATACACAGCCACCAAATTAAGAACAGACCATACTTGCGCCATATTCACAGCCTAAATAGCCCTTTACAACACACACGGTCACTAGAGGAGAAAGAGGCTGTACGTGTGCCCCATTCCTACAACTTACATCGACTCAAGCTCAACGAAGAATGGAACATCAATATATTTCTAACATTCAACATGGCATTTCTTTGGCCTTGCCTTTAGTTTACTATATAAAGGCAGAATGTAGTGAGTTTCTTTTGAAGAGGGGGAGGGGGGAAGGTGAATGACCCTTAGTTTGCCTCCTTGAACAGTAAAAATCTTCAACATCTACAGGGTCTTTTAAAGCACACTCACGGGTACCGGACAATCATGACAGCCGCCAAAACAGCCGCCTGTGAAGCCCCTCCCATTAGGCAAATCCCATTGGCGACCCGTCAAGCCCTCCCATCACCGTCCACTCTGCTGCCATCACCGCCACTCCCGCCCTCTACAGCCCTCACCGCCCATGCAGTCCAATTCCATTCACCATTAATCTCCTCCGTCAGGCTTCATTTATGTATGTGCTTTTGCCGGGTTATAGAGCGCACCCGTCACCACCACCACCATTTTCATCACCACCACCACCACCACCATCCTCTTATCACCATCATCACCATACCAAACACCACATCCACTATCGCCCACATCAGTCATTCCAAAACAGCCCTTTCATCACAATGCATTAACCGTCATATTTGCTGCCTCAGTTCACTCACCACTTTCCAGAAAACAAAAACATCACTTAATAAGCCTAATGAACGCGCACAAACACTTGAAAAATAAAATGAAATCAATCACCATAACGTAACAGAAAATAACAAAACTACATTGAAACCTAAGACAAAACACCAGCAGACAATAGTGAAAAAAAGATAAAGCAAACAGAACACACGCACACACACACACACACACGAGACAGCACCTGAAAATAGACAATGAAAGGTCAAACACAGAACACACACACACACACCCTAAAAAAAAACATCACACTTCACCACACACACAAAAAAATACAGGAGCCACAATTGGAAAACGAAACAACGGAGGCGCGAAAATAACAAGGAAAAAAAAAGTAGCATCGTGACAAGAAGACAAACATAGCCGGTGCAGGGCCAGAGATCAAAGGTCAGGCGTCAGGTGATATCAGCGAGGACGTGCAGGTGAGAATTACGGATGAAAAGGTAGGACTAACACGAAGAGGAAGGAAAAGAAAGAGGACGGTGCAGAGGAGCTGTGACAAAAGTATGCTGGAAAGATGGATGGAATGGTTGGAAAATAGACTAGTAGATGGGATACGAAAAGGGAAAGAAGAGGAACTGGAAAGGATGAACAAGAGAGGAAACTGATACGTTAAAAAAGAGAAAGGAAAATGACGAAGAGAAGCTGTGACAAAAGTATTCTGGAACGATGGCTAAAACCGCAAGACTAGTGGATTGAAAAGGCAAGGGGGAAGAAAAGGAACTGGAGAAAGAGAATGATTGAGAGGCTGACACAGGAAAGGAAAGGAAAAGGGCGGTGGAGAGGATCTTTGAGAGAGGAAAGGATGCTGGAAAGATGTAACCGAGGGAAATATGTTGCTATATAGATGGGAAAGCAGAGGGGAGAGAAGAGGGACTGGAAATGAAGGGCAATTGAGGAGACTGACATGGAAAGGAAGGAAGAGGAAGAGAAAGGTTGAAAGGAGTAGTGAGATAAAGAAGGATGTTGGAATGAGGGAACCTTGAGAAAAAGTAATAATAGATGGGAAAAGAGAGGAAATGGAAGGCAGAACAATTGACGAGAAGTACGATGAGGATTAGCTGGCAGAGAAAAGAGAATGCTAGCTATATTGATGAAACCATGGGAAGAGGAAAGGGAAAGATGGATAAGTATTGGACAGAAAGAAGAAAGTTGGGGGGAGAGAACTTATATGACGCAAAGACGAAAGAGGAAGAAGAGGAGGAGCAGGTGATGGAGGTTGCGTGGGCCGAGGTGACGGGCAGGTGTTGTGGATGTAGGAAGGAAAGGATGAGTGGAAGGATTAATTGGGGGACGCTTAAGATTACAGGAGATTGGAAAGGACTGAGGAGGAAAGGGGTGGCCGGGAGGGTTGATGAGATTTCGAGGAGGGACACTAAGAAAAGAAAAAGACGAAGAAGGAAGAGAAGGAAGGGGAGGAGGAAAAGAATGTGGAGGAAGAGGCAGAGGAGAAAGAAAAGATGAGGAATAAGAAGGAGGAAAAGAGGTCATAGGTGGACTGATCATACAAAAGAAAGATAAAAAGAAGGCGAAGGAAGAAGGAAAAGGAGGATTAAGAAAGGAGGAATGGATGAAGAGAAAACGGATAAAAAGTAAAAACTGGAAAAAAATGGTGAACTGAAGTGGGAAGTGAAAGATGAAATGAAAGATGAAGAATAAGGGAAACGAAAAGGGGCAGTGAGGAGGAGGATAAAGAAAGCAGGAATGGACAAAGGGATGAAAATTGAAAAAAAAAAGGAAACGTGGAAAAAAATGGTGGACAAAACTGTGAAATGAAAGATAAAATAAAGGCGAAGGAGGAAAAACGAGAAGGATCAGGAGGAGGATAAAGAAAGAATGGATGGAGATAAGAGGAATAAGGAAAAACTGGAAAAGGTGGAGGAAGAGGAAATGGAGGAGCAATGTGAGGGCGTATTGGAGTCGTAGGGTCAAGGAGGGACAAAGAGAAAGGCTGACATGAGCGTTCTGTCCTTCTGTCCTCCTGTTGACCCCCTCCCCTCCCACCCCCCGAGGAACAGGTCGATGAGAACAGAAAGGACTCTCGCCACTCAAGACCCGAAGTGGCGGCGAAGGTGGTGGTGGTGGTGATGGTGGTGGTGGTGGTCGTAACATTTGAAAAGCGCTCTCTCTCTCTCTCTCTCTCTCTCTCTCTCTCTCTCTCTCTCTCTCTTCCCACACACATACCTCGAGCGATTATTAATTTCATGTTGTATTCCATTAATTCTGCAACTCTGAATGCGTTTTTTTTCTTCTTTTTATTCCTTCCTTATTATTCGCCAGAATGTGCCTTTTCTCTCACACATTCGTAGTTGGAGTCTTTGTTTGAGCTTTTTTATGATGAGATATTCCATTCTCCGACTCTGTGCTTTCTTTTAATCAATACTTTTCTCTCTCTCTCTCTCTGTGTTTGTGTGTGTGTGTGTGTGTGTGTGTGTGTGTGTGTGTGTGTGTGTGTGTGTCTGTGTGTGTGTGTGTGTGTGTGTGTGTGTCTGTGTGTGTGTGTGTGACTGTGTGTGTGTCTGTGTGTGTCTGTGTGTGTCTGTATGTGTCTGTGTGTGTGTGTGTCTGTGTGTGTGTGTGTGTCTGTGTGTGTGTGTGTGTGTCTGTGTGTGTGTCTGTGTCTGTGTCTGTCTGTGTCTGTCTGTGTGTGTGTGTGTGTGTGTGTGTGTGTGTGTGTGTGTGTGTGTGTGTGTGTGTGTGTGTGTGTGTGTGTGTGTGTGTGTGTGTGTGTGTGTGTGTGTGTGTGTTGTTGTTTTTGGTTTGAATTCCAATAATTTGTTTTTCTTTCTTATTTCCATCATTCTCACATTTACATTTTTTTTCGTAATTATCGTTCAATTATTTATCCACGTCTATCCAGCCCAGCCGCTAGCTGCCATGCATATAGATATCAGCTGCGTCTATATCCGCTGCTAAATCCCTCCCTCCTCCGGCCCTGCATGGGCTGCTGGCCTGCCTGGCCTTTTGTCAATATGCACCAATTAGCAGCGAAAGTGTGTCTATGTGTATTTCAAAGCCGTGCAAGTTCATTAATTTAAGTTTTTTTTTAATGTATATCGTCTGAGTATTACATTATTGTTAAAAACATATTTACTCTTTATTTTCATAGAGAAATGCGCGTTTTTTTTTTTTTTCTCCCTTTTTTCGACTTTTAACGTTTACCTTTCACTCGCTTTTCCGTGTAAGGTTTATCATCTTAAAAGCTGTAATATATTTTATCTTTTTTTCACCGTTAAATACACTTTCTTCCTCTTTAATTACACTCAACTTTGCATTTCAATTTGATATGAGAGTTTTCGTAATCTATTTTTAAACCTTTTCATGTATTTCTTTCTTGCTACTCACCCCAAAACACGTGTCTTTTTCCATTTCAGTACCTACTCACATTAACTTTTCATTCTGGTTACCATTTTAGTTTTCTTTCTTGGCCAACTCTATACTTTTTTAATATATTCTTTTCATTTTTTTTATGCAAGTGTTGTTTCCCTTTCATTAACACCTCATGATCTCTTTACAGTTAGATATGCAAATCGTGTTTCCCCATAATGAACACTTCACGTACCCTCTTCAGTCAGGTCACCGTGTCAGTGCCCATCCATAAACCTTTCACCTCCTTCCGTGTTCCTGCGTGTCCTTCCCGCCACCAGTATGTCCCCATCCATTGCTCGCTGCCATCGGTGAGGCGAAGGCGAGGCGATCCGTCACACGCCCCCACTCCACTCGTAAAAAGAAGAGCAAGAAAAATGAAAAACGAATCGCGTGACCTCACTCGAAACTTTTACGATTCACATCAAACCCGTAAAGTCTTCCTCTCTCTCTCTCTCTCTCTCTCTCTCTCTCTCTCTCTCTCTCTCTCTCTCTCTCTCTCTCTCTCTCTGTGTGTGTGTGTCTCTCTCTCTCCCTCAATAAACTCACTCTCTTGTCCGCTGTGAGTGAGAGAGAGAGAGAGAGAGAGAGAGAGAGAGAGAGAGAGAGAGTCTCTGTGTCTGAGCTCTTGACAGAAAATATAAAAATGACGTTGCTATGGAAGCAGAAACGAAGCGCCAGCAACACGCTATCTCTCTCTCTCTCTCTCTCTCTCTCTCTCTCTCTCTCTCTCTCTCTCTCTCTCTCTCTCTCTCTCTCGTCACTCACTCCTCCTCCTACCTTTCTTCTCTACTCCTACACCCTCTCCACAGCTTCTCTCGCTCTCTTCCTTCCTTCCTTCCTTCCTTCCTTCCTTTTCCCTCCTCATCCCTTGGACACATTCCCTCTTCCTCCTTCCCCTTCCCTGAAATCCCCTCCACTTGTCCCCATTTTTTTCTTTCTCCTCCCTCCTTCGCTCTTTCTTTCCTCTGCATGCCATCTCACACCTCTCTACTCCCCCCGTTCCTGTCCCTCCTCCCTCTAACCTAACTCTTCTTCCTTCTCCCTTATCCTCCTATATATCCTTCCCTTTTTCTCTCTCGCTTCCCTTCCTCCCTTTCTTCCTCTGCCTCATACCTCATTACAAACTTGCCTTTCTCTCCTTTTCCTCTCCCAGTTGCACTCTCCTTCTTTTTCTCTTCTTCTCTCACTTGCATCCCCCTCCTCCTCCTCCTCCTCCTCCTCTTCCTCCTCCTCCTCCTTTTCCCTCCCTTGCACTCGATCACGCACTCGCAATCTCCCCCACCCAGTTATGTCCTTTAAGTCCTCACGCTTTATCAGTCTTCCTTCCCCCCTCCCTTCCCCCCTTCTTCCACTCCCCTCCCTCCCTCCCTCCCTCCCTCCCTCCCATCCAGAATCACTTGCTCTGTATTTCATTTTTGCTTTTGTTGTGGTCTCTCTCTCTCTCTCTCTCTCTCTCTCTCTCTCTCTCTCTCTCTCTCTCTCTCTCTGTTCGTTCGTTCGTTTCCTTTTCCTCTTCTCTTTCTCTTTCTTCCTTTCATTTAATTCATTTTTGTTTCATTGTGGTTATTTTTCTTATCTACGTTTTCATTTACTTTCTTTCATTTTCTCTTAGTTCCCCATCTCTTTCATCTCTTTTCAGCGTCCCCTTCTCAGTGTGGCCTCCTCTTTTCTCTCCTCCTCCTCCTCCTCCTCCTCCTCCTCCATTCGTCTTATTGGTTCTTTTCCTTTCAAGTGCTCCTCCTCGCTTCTTTGCTGTCTTGTTCCTTTAGCTCCTCTTCCTCCGCCTCCTCTTCCTCAACTCTTTCTTTCATCCTCTTTTTCTTCCCCTCCAGCGCGGCCGCCTCGTGTTCCTCTCCCACTTAATTGAATTCCGTTCCCATCGCTTCAAATTACTCCGGAAATAAGTACTGTGGAAGGAAGGTTTTCTCCCATTGTTCACCGCGTTTTGCTTCCCTTCAGTTCCCTTCTGCGGACACAAACGAGCCATAAGTTAATATTATTGCCTCCTCCAGGTACTCCATTTCGTCCAGGATCTGTAAGATTTCATATATTACCGCCGTTGCTTTCGAGATATACACCCTCTTTTACACAATATAAGTTATCTCTGGGGTATGAAACGATCCATAAGTATCGACATTATTGCCTTACATACGTACTTTTTCCCTTATTTGCATTAGCTATCATATATTTCATCCTTTAACAATGCAATAATCAGAATTAACATCTTGCATAAACAGTTGAAAATAAACTCATACCATTACTGCATGCGGTGGGACACGCCTCTCGGATGAAAATCAACCACTAACATTAAAAACGCAAGTCAAAGACCTTCCAAACAGGTCCTAATAATGCCGAGGCACGGGGACTTAACTTGCCAGTGGCCGAAACAAACACGTAGGAACACAGCACAACAGAACACAGAAGTTAGAGTTTACGTTTCACACAGCAACTTACCAACAGCACAGCACAAAACACGACACATCACAGTTGGGTCAATTCAAGAATCCTTCACAAGTTACACGTTACAAGTTTTTTCTTTTTTTTTCTTGCAGCTATTAAAAGGCAATAAACATCTACAGGGAGAGAATGATGAAGCCTTGCAGCACTTTTAAGAGCAGCTGAACTAGGTCACTCCTGGTTAGTGCAATCCTTTTCAGCAGGCCTTCGTGTCTCCATAATAGAAAGAAGCAATAATAGGTACCATTGCCCTATACATTTTTTACGGTATAATTACACGGACCAAGGGAATGGAAACAACAAAAAAAAGGAACAAGAAATAATAAAAAGGAAAACACATCACACTTTATTTTTTTTCCGAGATAAGGAGACAGACCAAAGACTTTATACGAAAAAAAGGAATAAAAAGATCCATCCGCACACCCGACCTCAAACCCTTGGCGCAGGTGAGGCGTGAACATTATGGGTGTGCCAGTATGGCCGGCCAGCAGGTGGTTAGTGACCCGTAAACCCGCGAGGAGGGACTCAACCTCGGGTACTTGGGGGGCAAACAAACCGAGTCAAACGAGAGGAAGGGAAACTACGGAGAGGAGGCAGGGAGGGAGAAGAGATGGAAGAAGAGCTAGGCAAGGAGGGAGAGAGGGAGGGAGGATTGGAAAGGATAAAATATTCAAAAGAAGAACAAGACAAGGAGGAGAGAAAAGTTTGTCAGGAGAGAAGGAAACAAGAAGAAAGAGGAGGGAAGGATGGGGAACAATATGAGAAAAATAAGAAAATTGAGAGGGAGGAGGAACCAGAGACGGAGATAAGAAGGGGGAGTGAAGGACCAAGAGTAAAAGAGAGGGAGTAAAGATGCAATGGTTCTGACCGATACGAGAAAGAAGGAAAGTAAAGCAAGGACTTGAAGAGGGAGGAAGAGAGGGCGGAAGGGGGAAAAATGAAAAAAAATGAGGGAGCCGGAGAAAAGAACTAGATATGGAGGTTAGGAGGAAGAGGGGAACAGGGAAGGAGGGGAACACGATGAAAAGAAGCGACGAGAGACGAGAGGGGGGGAAGCTATTGAAAGAGGGAAGGCGGGTGAGAAAGGGAAAGAATATGAAAGAGGTAAAAAGCCGAGAGACGAGAGGGAGGGAAGCTTATGAAAAAGGGAAGGTGAGAGAAAGAGGTAAAAAGGGAGACAATAGAAGCCTGTTTTGATCATTACCAGAAAGATAATCGATTTAGTGTCCCAAGCGAGTACCTGCCAAAACACACACCTGAAATCAAAGACAAAGGACAACATAACAACAAAAAGTAGTAAAAAAGGTTAAGATGACTCGCTCCTCCCTTTCGAAACAACACACACACACACACACGGGCCCCCCTCCATCCTCCCACACACACACGTCGATGCCTCGGTGCGATTATCTGTACTCGTCTGTGGATCTTCAAGGTCTGGGGTGAATCGTTTTATGCTCCCTGTTTCCGGCTCGCCATGACTCCCCTACAGCCATGCGTGTCGCTACTGCTGAGGAGGAAAAAATCTACAAAAAAAGGATAGAACGGATGAAGAGGATGAAAGAAAAGGATTAGGAAGAAAACCTGCATACATAGAAAGGGGGCTGGAAGCGAAATGAAAAAAAGGAATTAACGAAAAGGAAAGCTTCATATGGGATGCAAACGAAGAGAGGGGATGGAGGAGAAAAAAAGTTATTGAGAAGGGTGGGTTATGGAACGCAAAAATAAAGAAGAGAGCCATAGTGAAGACGAGAAAATAAAAGAGAAAAGAAACGAAGCGGAAAGGGACTAGAAAGGGGAAGAAGCGCAGGATAGAGGAAGCATGGGAAAACGTGATGAGCATGGAGTTTAAGAATAAGAAGAGAAAAGAAAGGTAAGTTGTGTGAGGCAAAGAAATAAGAAAAAGGAAACCGTACATAGGGATAGCGAAAAGATAAAGGAGGAAAATATGAAAGGGAACGAAATAAAAGAAAAATAAGTTGACATTAAGAAAAAGGAAACCGTAGATAGGGATGGCGAAAAGACAGAGGAGAAAAATATGAAAGGGAACGAAATAAAGGAAAAATAAGTAGACATTCTAAACTCATTCACCGTCCCCCAGCCAGCCAAGACCCAGCTCCTGACGACACCAACAGACAGACACACGGAGTACAAGACCATCACGACGACCCATCACCATATACATGACCATACACCACCACCACCCACACCACCACCACCACCACCCTTATCACCCACCATCCCCATACAATAACACCACCACCACCACCACCACTACCACCAAACGACTATGCCAGGCAAGAAAACACCGCTCTATGTAATTAGTGTCATGACGAAGTAGATACAAAAAACATTAAGAGAATCAGCCCGTTGAGAGAGAGAGAGAGAGAGAGAGAGAGAGAGAGAGAGAGAGAGAGAGAAACTGAACCCCTCCTTTTGTCCTTCATCCCTCGTCAGCGTGTGGAGCTGAGGCCAAGTTTCCTTCGCTCTTCCACCGCCCTGTCAAGACCGGTTTTCCAGCATCCTTCACGCTTCTCCTCCTCCTCTACCACCTCTTCTTCCTCCACCTCCTCCTCCTCCTCCTCCTCCTCCTCCTCCTCCAGAGTCTTCAAGCGGTTCAGGGCGTCATCCCTTCATCAATACATCGGCAGGAACAAAGCACCGCTCCCCTTGGGTCTCTGCCGCAGGGGAGGGTGGGGGGGTGGAGAGAGAGAGAGAGAGAGAGAGAGAGAGAGAGAGAGAGAGAGAGAGAGAGAGAGAATAGCGGGGGATAGAAAAATAAGGAGAGGAAAAATACGTGGAACAATAGGAAGGGGAAGGCAGGAATAACAGAGGGAGACGGAAAAGACAACTCTCGTCCCTTCCTTCGTGCATATTATTTCCATGCTAACCACGCTGATCGGTGTTCCGCTTTAGGATCTTTTTTTTTTTTCATCAATGTTAAACAGAACATTGACCTTTCACGCCCTGACGCCCCACATAACGCACGTCGAAGCGTTGAAATGATGAACTATACCTGATATGTCTATATATCTGTCAGCCTTTCACGTGTACGGAAAATCACTAACACTTCCTATACGCACCTATATTTATTTTCTGACAGTGTTTAGCTATTAATATATTGCAACATGATGGATATACATAATGAAGAATCACTACTAATACGAAACAAGTAGGAAAATAGAGAAAAGAGGAGTCAGAAAATTAAATACACTCTTTTTTATTGCTTTATTTCCGACAACGTGAAGCTATTATGATATCACAACGCTGCCTATAGGAAATAAATGTTCTCCACTTCCACGAGTCAAATGTTCACATAGGAATTACACTTTCTACACTGCTCTGTTTATGGCCATGTATAGCTATTACAATATTACACGTTGAAAAATGGGTAAAAATCTTTCTTCTACGAATCAAATAACGAGAAAGAATCCGCTGATAGAGAGAGTTTGCAGAAGACTCATCTCATTTTGAAAGTTTTATAGTGTTTCAGAGTTCATAATATTGCGAAACTTTGTAAAATGAAGTCCCTAAAAATATTCTCTTCACTTTTACGACTCGAGTGAAAGGAAAAAACACACACGATCTAAAAAGGGAGTTGCATCGCGATGGGTTCAGCTCGCCGCGGTGCTGTTTTCGCCTCACTGAGCACACTTCCACTCCAACACAGCAACGCAAGTGTATATTCCGGCTAGCCAGCGAACCTCTACCCACTCACCCGCCAGCCCATTCAAGTCTCGAAAGGTAGGTCCAAGCACGCACACACAAGCACACACGAACGCACTCACGCACCCCATTTTCTCTCTCTCTCTCTCTCTCTCTCTCTCTCTCTCTCTCTCTCTCTCTCTCTCTCTCTCTCTCTCTCTCTCTCTCTCTCTCTCTCTCTCTCTCTCTCTCTCTCATCCATTTCGAGTTCGTGAAGACGTGATTGTTTATTGAAGGGAGAAGGAAGATAATGGTGTATGAGGAGAAATACACACACACACACACACACACACACACACACACACACACACACACACACACACACACACGCACACACACAGGTACGCACAGGCACACGCATAAACACACGCATAAACACACACACACACAAACACATCTCCAGCGGTCCACCTTCACCTCCCCGCCTCTTCGCCTCTTCGCCAGGTCGTGCAGACAATACCAGGATGTTGGTTTCCGGCCCCAGATTTCCCTCCTCGTCCCCCTCTGCTTCTCTTTTCCTTCTATTCATCGTCTTTCTTGCTTTTTCTTCCTTTCCCTTTTCTTCCTTTCAACCCTCTGCTCTTCAATCTTTCCTTGTCATTTTTCCTTATCTGCCCCTTTTGTTTTCTTCTTCCTTATTTCCCTTCTTCTTTACTCCCCCTCCTTTGTTTTTACGTCGTATGCTTTTCTAATCGACCTGCACCCTCACTCTCCTCCTCTTCGACTCCTCATCCATCCTTTTCTCCTCCATCTAATTCTCTAATCTTCTTCTTTCCTCACTTTTTCTCTTCTTCCACGTCCTCCTCTCCCCTGCTCCCTTTCCTTCACGTTTCTCTTATCTGCTTTTCATTTGTTTTATCTTCTATTTAAACTTTTCACCTCCTTAATTTTACTTTATTATTTAGTATTCGCCCCCTTCCTTTATAATATTAACGACATCAAAGTCTTGTTCAACGAAGCGTTATATTAAGATTACACAGATAGATTAGTGAGCCCTTAAATCTGTTAATAATGTTTCAATAATCATCTAAAGAAATCTCGGTTCCCAAACACACTTAATCGTCATTATGCTAATCTGACAAAGCATTAAACACAAAGATTACACAGAGGCCATTAGCGAACCTTTAAATCTCATGCTACTATTTGCACAACTATCAAAAGAAAGCCGCGTCGTCAAATATGCACAAGTCATTTTCCATCTCTTTTGACGCACACGCAAGAGGGAAGGGGGAGCGAGGGGAGGAGGAGCGAGAGGGAGAGGAGCAGGGGGAGAGGAAGAGGGGAGAGGAGCGAGGGGGAGGAGAATGAGGGGGGAGCAAAGAGTAAGAACACAGGAAGAGAGATGCGGAGAACGTCTTTCACGAATGAAGATTCTTAGGAGGAAGCGTGACTCATCCAGGTGGCAGGGAGGCGGTGTCGAGGATGACGTGGTGGTAAGAAAGTGATGTCAGAGGTGAACTGGGGTTGTGGGCGATAGGGTGGTAGGGAGATAGAAAACATAAGGTGAGATAGGGGTAGGTTTGTGAGCGGCAGGGTAGAGTGTGGTGATGGTGGAAGGTGTGAAATGGATTTATGACCGACAGGGTAAAAGGAGATAGTTGTTGCAGTGGTTAAGTGGGTATGTGGGCGGTAGGGTGGAAGCAGGTGGTGGTGGCAGGAGCGAAGTTGACTTTTAGGAGACAGGGTGGGAGGCGATAGTTGTTACAGGGATGAAATGAATATATGGGTGGTAGGGTAAAAGTAGGTGATGGTGGCAGAGATGAAATGGATTAATAGGTTGCAGGGGGTGGTTGTGTAAGGGTAAACAGGGCATGTGGGCGGTAGGGTTGAGGAGGGAGGTAGTGATAGGGGTGGGGCGGGGTTGTGTGGGGCAGGGTGGTGTTCAGGGTGCGGGGTGGCGTTGGGGGCGGCACTCGTGATGGTAGAGCCCCGGAGGTCAGTGAACCGGAAGGTCAAAAGGGCATCGAGCCTCTACTTCAATAATGTCACGTATTTTCGGCTTAACACATGACTTTTCGCTGAAACTATAACCTTTCACACATATTCACCTATAACAAACTTGTAGTCTATGACACAATCTGAAATCTATTACGATGACAGTGGCAGACAACACCAGCTGCCCCGTCACGCATTCAAGGGCTCGGACGCTAGAATGACCCTCGAGGCAGAAAGCTAGTGAATGAAAAACAGTTACCATCTAGCTGTTTTAAGAATGGCACCGCATTAGTCAGTAGAGCAGAGACGGAGCACGCTATATCTTCTCGTCTCTGTGTACAACGTCATATCAAAGCTACGAAGATCCAAGGAAAGCTACTCGCGTCCCTGTTGAGATATATATAGAGAGAGCCACATCAAAGCCACAAGAAGCCTCGGGTTCGCAGTGCTAACCCAAATAATCATAAACCATATTTCGTACTCTCGTATATTAATGCAGTAAATACAGCGAGCCATTGTACAAACTTTTTGGGGTTGATTCTATCACTGGCAATAAACACTGAAAACCGAAGATAAACGACCACGCACGCCCGAACACACACACACACACGCACACACACACACACACACACATGGGAGGGGAGGGAGGGAGGGAGGAAGGGGAGGGGAGGGGAGTTGTAGAGCGTGCTGAAAGGCGGCCCTAAAAAATGCAGCAAGTGAAGGAGAAAATAAAAATGATGCTTAAGAGGAAGTCCAGGTGGGGGTAAACACGTGGAGAGGCGCCTCGTGCTCATTAGGCGGGGCAGAGCGGGGAGATAAAGGCATCACAGAGATAAACGAGGACGACGGAGGAGAGGAAGAGAAGGAAAGAGAAGAGGAGGCCGAGGCGGAGGAGGACGGGATAAGCACACCAAAACAAACAAGGAGCGGGGATCTTAAACGACTCGTGAAAAAATATAGATAAAAGGAAGTGTACAAAGATAATGATGTGTACGAGTAATTAAAAGATTATAGATATGCATAAGAGAAAAAAAATGTATATAAAGCCCAAAATAACTATTAAACCTTTTGTCATTAGAAGCTTCAGATTCTTAAAACGCATTGCAGCCACCCACAAAAAAAAAAAGACATATCAAAACCGGGCTTTTTTCCACGTTACATTTTTTATGCCCTTGAACTGACTCCTCTGCTGTAAAAATAATAATAATAATAATAAAGGAAAAAGTGCATATTAAAAAAAATCTAAAGCTCTCTGAATACGAAGCAAGGAAGTGGTCGTTTGAAGGACTTTAGGTCATTTATTGCATTACTTCTGGTCCATCAGTTCCACTTTTTCGTCAGTTTATTTTTTCTCTTTTTTTTTATTATGTTTAGGTTGTAAAATGTTTCATATCGACTTCCCACTTACTCCTTCAATCTCCCTCAAACAGAATCGATTATTACTCTCCCTCCTTCTCCTCTTCCTTCTTCTCTTATTCTTATTCTCGTCCTTCTTCTTCTTCTTTATCTTTTTATATATCTTTTTCTTTTTCTTTTCCTACTTTGTTTCTTTTTCTTTTACTTTTTATTTTTCTTATTATTTTCCTACTTTTTGTTCCTCCTCCTTCTTCTTCTCCTCCTCCTCCTCCTCCTTCACCCTTTCTTTCCCCGGGCCTCCTCCTTTCATCTCCCTACGCCTTGTCTCACTGATGCTCTTCGCTCAAAAGCTCCTCGTCTCGTTTTTCTTTTTCGCTCCTCCTCTATTAGCAACATCACTCAACGCAACTCTCCCCCCCTCCTCCTCCTCCTCCTCCTCCTTTGCCCCCTCATCCTTTCTCACTTAGGGAGCGGCTCTTGTATCATAAAGGATTCTAATATAATTCATCACTCTCTCTCTCTCTCTCTCTCTCTCTCTCTCTCTCTCTCTCTCTCTCTCTCTCTCTCTCTCTCTCTCTCTCTCTCTCTCTCTCTCTCTCTCTCTCTCTCTCTCTCTCTCTCTCTCTCTCTCTCTCTCTCGAAAAGCTAATTCTCAACGGTGTATCATGATAAGTCACGAACGGATTACATTCCCCTCGTAAATAATGTGTGTGTGTGTGTGTGTGTGTGTGTGTGTGTGTGTGTGTGTGTGTGTGTGTGTGTGTGTGTGTGTGTGTGTTTGGTCTCACACACACACACACACACACACACACACACACACACACACACACGGGGAGCACCGCCATTGTTCTTCTCTCCCCTGGGCAAAGACTGAGCTGAGGGGCGATAATGGACACGTTAAACACGCCTCGATCCATCTTGTTTACCTTCCCAGGCTCCGCTATTTCGACCCCCCGCCCCCTTGCTGCCCCGTGAAGGTGTTGCTGAGTACGGCCTCGAGAGGAAAGAAGAGGAGGAGGAGGAGGAGGAGGAGGAGGAGGAGGAGAGGTAGAGGAGGAGGAAAGAGCAAGGGGAGAGAGGGCACTGGAACGTTGAGTAACTTTTCTTTTTTACTTTTTTTTATGAATTCAAACAATGACCCAATTAAAACTTTACTTAGTCGTGTACAGAGCATAAATAACAAGTTCTGTACAGTGCTTTTTTCTGTATACGGCGCGTCACAAAACTAAAGCTGCCCCCGCCCCCCCCCCCCCCCCTCTACCCCCCTCGGCATTACGGAACAAACAAAGGGAAAGCAATATGGCAGGTTTTCAAATATAACTCCCCAATTTAAGTCATGATAACCAAGCGTGAATTTATGATCTTTTTATATGAACAATTTAATTCCACCCCATCCATCATGGCGTCAAAGCAACAGATAACAAAAGGACCGATCCCTATTTGCTTCCCTTCCGCCTCCCTCTCCCCTCTTCCCTCCTTACCCATATCACCTACCCTTCCCCTTGCTCTGCCTCACGAATGATGATGTTTATGGTTGGCGCAGGCGAAGAGAGAAGTATACGAGCCATCGCCTCATCATCCCTCACCTCACCACAGCTTCCCGCATCTAACCTCTCCGCAACTCATCTCACCTCATTACACCTCATCTCAATCCGATTTACCTAACGTTACCTTACCTTACCTCGCCTCCCTCACATTACCTTACCTCACCTCACTATACGCACCACAACTCACCTCACCTTAGTTTACCTCACGTTGCCTTACCTTACCTCACCTCTCATCACCTCATTATATCTGGTCATTCCTCACCTCACCTAACATCACTTCACCTCACCACTAACACAACTCATTTCATCTCGGTTTACAATACGTTACGTTACTTCACCTTCCTTCACCTCATCACAACTCACCTCACCTCACCTTACCTTATCTTCCTTCACCTCACCCCACCCCCTTCCGGCACCGCGAAGCAGGTTACCTCGACCCCTCATTAGCTCTCCTAACTCAGGTGTGTTCGAGCTCCGTCTGGCTGGATCCCCGCCAGAAAAAAATACAATAATGAACCCAGAGCCGCTGCATTAAGTTTACCCTCCCTCTCATAGCCGGGGGGAGCCAGGATCAGCAGCGGCAGAGGCGGGAGGCAAGTGTTTATTCGATACTAAGCTGCAAACACGGGGATAAATTGGGCTCTTGACTCCCGCTTCGTTACCATAGAAGGCTGGTCAGAGATTTGTTATGTAGTTTAATGGGATAGCTTACTCGAGACGAGACTGCAAACTGGAGGGCGAGTCTGGATGATTGGCTTCCAGTTTCTTTAACGTGAATGACTGGCAGAAAATTTGTTATACAGTTTAATGCGATAGCTTATGCGAGGCTTTGTTGGAAACTGGAGGGTAACTCTGGGTATTTGGTCTCCAGTTCTTACCATTAAAGACTGGTTATAATATGCTCGCTTGATTCATTTTTTGCTTCTACGGTGCAAAGAACCAGACCGAGAGCTGCACACACACACACACACACACACACACACACACACACACACACACACACACACACACTCACACTCACACACACGCACACACACACACCAACTACGACAACAATATAATACTACTCCAATAAGGAAAACAGGAGAGCAGTAAATCCGGGTATCCACTGTATTATATTAGCTAAATTATTACTGGCTCTGGGAACGAGCTATACAAGTGGTCGTCTCATCCCGCCAGTCTCGAGTGTTCCTGTGACATAACGAACGATGCCGGATACATTATTATTATCCTGACTCACGGCCAAGACATTGTAAATATGCTCAGAATCCATGTGAAGATTACTCGTCGTGAGGGTCCGTTCAATGGGCGTTCTTTTAATATATTCTGCTTGTACTGGCCGTTTTTTTTATCTTATTCTGCATTCACTATCGTTCTTTTATCTTATTCTGCGTCCATTATCGTTCTTTAATCTTATTCTGCGTTTAATGGGCGTTCTTTTATCTTATTCTGCGTTCACTATCGTTTTCTTATCTTACTCTGCGTTCACTATCGTTCTTTTATCTTATTCTGTGTTCACTATCGTTCTTTTATCTTATTCTGCGTCATTTTACCTTATCCTGCGTGTACTTGGCGTTCTTTTAACTTAATCTGCGTTCACTATCGTTCTTTTATCTTACTCTGTGCTAAAAACGGATGCAGCATAACTAATTACTCAGATTCACCACCACGACTAAGTAAATTTGGTCAGGGTTCAAACGAGGGTGACTAAACGTGTGCTTCTATGTTGAGTGCCCTTGTCACTCGTTCAACACAAGCCCTTTCAACTCTAAATGTGAGGTGTGGAAACATGAGGGTAATAACGACTTGCAGGTAAGTGAGCCGTGAGCGTTAGGCAAAATCACAGGCCGAGTGATGAGGTGTAACGAATTACCATCAAAAACCCTTCACACTTTTATTTCCTGCATCAATTAATTTGCGTGTTAAAGCAGACCTGAACTGTTGCTACGCGCTGCATATCAATGAACGCCGATGTAATGAGCTCAAAGGGACTGCTTGATTGGCGCTGGACAGGTGTTGGGCCAGGTGGTGGTGGTGCGGCAGATGAGGGAGGGGAGGGGGAAAGGGTAAGGGAAGGGAGGGGGAAAGGGTGAGGCTCAGGGGCGATAATGAAAGGGTCTGTGTGCTAATTGGGGACGGTGCTGGTGTGAATGCGGTAGTGTCGGGAAGTGGGATGATCGGGTGAAGGGCACGAATGGGTGAAGCGGGGGAAGGCGTGAGACAAATTTGTGGGTACTGGTGTTGTTTTCAGGTATGCTGACGTGAAGGTGTAATTATAATGGGTAATATTGATGTAACGATAGGTATTGGTTCAGGAATGGGGAGGGGAAGGGGCGAGGCAGAGTAGGTGTTGGTGTTGTTGGTATTATTATGGTGCTGGCGTTGGGATTGTCATCTAGGAGTGGTTGCTGGTGTAACGGTTAGTGTCAGAAGATGAAGAGGGAGAAGAATAACAAAAAAAAGAACAAGAAAAAGAACAAAAAAACAAGAACAAAAAGAACAAGAAGAAAAGAAAAGAAAGGAAGAGATTATTTTGTTTTGCCAGGGAACGAGAACACCGTGAGTTTACTGCTGTGTGGTGTTGGCGTTAGGGAGGCAGTAATAGCAGTGGTATTGGTGTTATCGGCGGCAAGAAGCATCGCTGGTGTCAGTGGGGACATTGATTATCGGCACCGGTATTTGTTGTTGTCGAGGAGGCGTGTCAGACGGGAGTGTGTGGGAGTGAGTGTGTGTCGCGGCGCTGTTGTTCCCGCGGCGGCGCTGAGGCTGACGGGATAATGCAAGTGTCAGGGAACATCAGTGTGTGGTGCGCTGGGGTCATGGGAAGGGGGAAAAGGGGGGGAGGAGCTGCAGGAGAAAGAGGTGTGTGTTAGGAGGAGAGAGTACCGGGTGTTGTTGAGGAAAGGGAGGGCGATGGAGAGGAAATTGATGGATGATAAGAGAAAGGAATTGAGCTGCAGGAAAAGGGACAGGGCGTTGCTGAAGGAAGGGTGGGCATTAGAAGGGAAAGGGGTGGTGCTAAGAGGAAAATGGACTGGGCGTCGCTCAAGGAAGGGTGGGCGTGCATGAGAGGGGAAAGGGATGGATGATACAAGAAAGAGATTAAGCTGGAGGGGAAGGGGCGGGCGCTATAGAGGAAAGGAGTGAGTGTTACGAGAAAAAAGAGACTAAGTGTTGCCGAAGAAAGAGTGAACGTTAGAGGGGAGAGGGACAAATTTTACAAGAAAGGGATTAAGCTGGAGGGTGAAGGGGCGCGGACTGCAGAAGAAGAGAGTGGGTGTTACGAAGAAAAAGGGACTAGGTGTTACACGAGAAAGGGTGGGCGTTAGAGGGGAAAGAGATGGATGTTACAAGAAAGGGATTGAGCAAGAGGAGAAGGGATGGGTGCCGGAAGAAAGGTGTAGGTGAAAAGAGGAAAAGGGACTGGGTGTTGCATGAGAAAGGGTGGGCGTTAGAAGGGGAACGGGATGGAGGAGAAGGGGCGGGTGCTGGAAAAGAAAGGATTGGGTGTTAAGAAGAAAAGGGACCGGGTGTTGCTGAAGAAAGGGTGGTTGGAGAGGAAAGAGATGGATGTTAAGAGAAAGGGGTTGTGTTGCAAAAGGGAGACTGTGATAGACGGAGAAGGTAGCACATCGAACTCGGAACAGACCTTTCGGAGGCAGCCAGAGCGTGCATGTGGGGCTAAGACAAAGACCAACGAGAGAGGGACTGCTCAACGGCGTGCATGAAAAGGTCAGGCCACTTTCATTTTGCCCGAGCGTGACTGTTAGGGCTGAGTTTATTACGGCGATAAACAATAAAACGGGTGAGTTACCTAAGTGCACACACACACACACACACACACACACACACACACACACACACACGAGAAAAAAATATACCCTCAATGTCAAATTCGCCGTTCAAAAGGAGCATTGCATGTGAAGGCGGCAGGACAGTCACACGCCGCCCGCTACTTTATACGGGCTGCAGGAAGGGACTAAGTTGACAGCTGACGGCCAGACTCGAGGTGTCACTTTACTAACAACTGAGTCTTTGTCGTGGGAACAGGCTTGAATGGGCCAACGTGCCGTCCTGCCGAGTGTGGCGAGGCTGTGGATGCTGTATAGAGGTGTGTGTTGCAGCGACGTGTGTTGTGAATGTGTTGCAAGTCTTGTGGGATGTGTGTGTCTGTGTGTGTGTGTGTGGCATGTTTGGTTTTATGGTAAAGCTGCTTGTGTTGTGGCGTCAAAGTAGGGAAGGGCTTGAGTGTGTTGCGTCCTCTGGTGGGGGAAGGAGGGAGGGAGAGGGGAATATGTAGTGAGGGGACAGTGTAGGGAAAGCAAAGGGCACGCCATTAAAGGTGGAGTAGCGGTTAACCTTCAAAGTCACTCCACTTCATGTGGTCGATTGTTGGCCTTTGCAACAAATGGACAGGAATCATGGACCAACGGGGCTGTGGGTGCGGAGTGGCAGATGCGTGATGGATGAGCGAGTGGCCTCTTTGATGCTGTGAGTCTGCGAGAGTAGCGTGTAGGAGATGAAGATAAGGATGCTGAGGGATGTGTATTTAGGAAAGGATGGGAGAAACGTGGGATGGTAAGGAGGGACAGTAAAGTAGATAGGGAGTACAGCCGTGTGTGTGTGTGTGTGTGTGTGTGTGTGTGTGTGTGTGTGTGTGTGTGTGTCAAAGGTGAGGTGTGATACATGGGTGAGTGATGTGAGTGTGATGGGAGGGTATGTGCCGAGGGTCAGGATGTGGGGAATGGCTGGGTACGACAGATGGGAATGGACGGTGGAAGTTAGTGGCGGGGTTACTCTTGATGAGGCGGGGGCTTGGTATGGATGGCGGGAGGGATGTGGCTTTGCGGTGGAGAGTTGTGGTGTGGTGTGTGAATGAGGAGGATGTGCGAGGTATGGTGGATTACAATGGTATGGGGAGGAGATCAACAATTAGAGATATGTGAAGGGTGGATCCGGAAAAGGTGCTTCGTGATAGGAGGGAGTAGAAGATGGAAAAGGCGGTGGAGAGGACGTATGGTGGAGGGACAAGGTGGATGCGGCGTGGATGGTGTGGGTGGCTGGGATGATAAGGAAAAGGAAGAGTCCATTACCCTCACTTCCCGCGGCAGGCAGACCCACCGTCCGGCTACCCTTCTCGCTGCTCTTCCTTTCTCTTGCCTTCCATCCTCCCCTCCCTCCCTTCTCTATCCCTTATTTTTTTCTACGGTTCCCATCCCATACGCTACCTTTCTAACTTCTTTTCTCGTGCCTTCTATATATCCATCCCTCCCTTCTCGTTCGCTTTTTTCGTCCTATGGGTTACTCTTTTCACTTATCTACCTTGCCTTCCATCCCTTCTACCCTTCTCTTGCACCCTTTTATTGTTTTCTTTTTTTTCTACATTTCTCATCACTTTCCACATAATTTTCTTTCCCGTGCCTCCCATCCCTCCATCTTTTCTTGTTCGCTTCTCACTTATCCCTCCCTTTTCTTCCCATCTCTTGCCTACTATCCCTATACTACCATTCTCTTAAGCCCCTCTCGTTTTTTTTTCCAAAGGTTACAACCCCATAACTATCCTTCTCACTCTTCTTCTTTTCTCTGCCCGTCCATCCTTTCCTCCCCAATCTTTCTTTTCTCCCCACTTCCAACAGCAAACTTTGATCTCTTTTGCATGCCTCCATCTACCTTTTTCCTCGTTTTACTCCTCCCTGGCACCCTTTCCTCCCATCCTTCTTCATTTTCCCGCATTTCCTCCCCTTCCCGACTCCTTGGCCTGCACTCCCCGGGCTCCCGTCGGAGGACATGAGGGCCATAACAAAGTAATCAGCCGTAAACGCCGCTGCAGTGCATCACGCTATTCTTTACTCGAGCGCGGAAAATTCACGAGGCACAGGAATACTCTCTTAATAAATTTGGAGCTCCTGCTCGTTCCAGTTTGCGTGGAGTTCTTACAGACTAATGACGCTTACAGTCTGGCAGTCATATAGATCCTACCGACATCAGCAGCCTGACATGAGACCAGTTGGTAATCAATCCAAAACAAAATAAGGGAGAAGGCACAATTTCCCTAGAATAAACAGAATAATTCGCACAAAGTAACGAACTGAAAGATGAAAGAGAAAATTCTTTGTGATTTACAGTGGTGAGAATGTGACTACCTCCCTTGCACTGTAAACAGAGTAATACAAACAAACTTTCGAGTTGCAGAGAGGAAAGAGAAAATTATAAATGATTGAAAACACAGTGAGCAAATAGGTACACCCACCCCCTTCACCTGTCACCTGCAGACCGACGGCTGCACCGCCTCGTCCTGGCCAAACACTACCATTGGCTGCTGCTCCTGATGATGATGACGATACCTCTGCTGCATACGATGAGAAACACAAACACAAACGAGCGCCACTCACACACACACACACACACACACACACACACACACGCACACACCAGGGGAGAGGAGTGAAGGTGTAAGGGCCATCAATGCATCCCTTTATTCTACTCAAAATGCCAAGGTAACACTCATAATTAAAGTTACTGTTCCTTAGCGAGTCTCAAAATGACAAACAACAACATACAGCGTCGTCCACTACACAAATAAAAGTCAATACATAATAAAAGATCCATATTACATAAATATGAGTGAATGTATAAGCAATAAAAGGTGCGCATTACACAAATAAAGAGATAAATTGCTGAGCCGAGTACAAGATCCCCGTCCTAAGCTGCCCCGCGGGACTCTTGGGTCTTCCTGGCGTCTCGTTTGGAGCCACACGCCGCGCGCCACCACCGCCACCGTTTCTTTGTTATTCTGGAGAAGCCGAGCACCCCACAGAGACGCCCTAGCCCCCCGCCCCCTTCTGCCTGGCCACGAACTCCAAGCACAACGGGATATCTTCATTAAGTGTGTGTGTGTGTGTGTGTGTGTGTGTGTGTGTGTGTGTGTGTGTGTGTGTGTGTGTGTGTGTGTGTGTGTGTGTGTGTGTGTGTGTGTGTGTGTGTGTGTGTGTGTGTGTGTGTGTGTGTGTGTGTGTGTGTGTGTGTGTGTGTGTGTGTGTGTGTGTGTGTGTGTGTGTGTGTGTGTGTGTGTGTGTGTGTGTGTGTGTGTGTGTGTGTGTGTGTGTGTGTGTGTGTGTGTGTGTGTGTGTGTGTGTGTGTGTGTGTGTGTGTGTGTGTGTGTGTGTGTGTGTGTGTGTGTGTGTGTGTGTGTGTGTGTGTGTGTGTGTGTGTGTGTGTGTGTGTGTGTGTGTGTGTGTGTGTGTGTGTGTGTGTGTGTGTGTGTGTGTGTGTGTGTGTGTGTGTGTGTGTGTGTGTGTGTGTGTGTGTGTGTGTGTGTGTGTGTGTGTGTGTGTGTGTGTGTGTGTGTGTGTGTGTGTGTGTGTGTGTGTGTGTGTGTGTGTGTGTGTGTGTGTGTGTGTGTGTGTGTGTGTGTGTGTGTGTGTGTGTGTGTGTGTGTGTGTGTGTGTGTGTGTGTGTGTGTGTGTGTGTGTGTGTGTGTGTGTGTGTGTGTGTGTGTGTGTGTGTGTGTGTGTGTGTGTGTGTGTGTGTGTGTGTGTGTGTGTGTGTGTGTGTGTCCGGGTTATTAACGGAGTATTAGGCAATATGAATAATAATCAAGCCCTTAATTAGGCATGAGCGCTACAACCACCGCTTCATTAGTCGCAACTTACGAGCGGTGGTTATGAACGCAAATAAATTAGTTTTCATCAAATTACGAGTTGTCAGTTACGGCTCACGGGGCTCATTTCATCCTATATGCTTTGGAACGGGAACGGGGCAAAATTAACTCAATATCAATCTATTTATCTATCTAACTATCGACTTATCTATGACTAGCCTTGTCACTCACACAGCCGAGAGAGAGGGCCCCTACACATTCAATAAAAGAGGGAGGGATGTAGGGCTAGGGAAGGTTGGCTCAAGCTGCAGCGGTGACCCGAAGCACAGGCAGAGGCCGTTTTTATTTGCCCCGGATAACTGTACACTGTTTCCCCCTCGGCCCACCCCCCAACCTCACATACACACACCCTCACCGCAGCCCCTCGACAAGCACGCCGCTGAGACCCGAGGAGCAGCAACGTGACACCAAGTTCACGTTACGTCATTCCCGTCGACGAGATTATAATTGCTGGGAAGCGTGAGTCTGGGGTGAAGGGAGGACTGTGAGAGCGAGGCGAGGAGAGGCAGGGAGAGGCAAGGAGAGGCAGGGAGAGGCGGAGAGCGGCAGAAATGATTGATGAGACGTTAGAAGAAAGACCAAAGGAGGAGGGAAGCGTGGGAGGGTGGTGGGCGGTGCAGGAGACAGCGGGAATAAAGGCTAATGAGAGGTTGAATGTGTGATGAAGGTTGAAAAAAGATCAGAATGGAAGGCGGCGAGAAAATGAACGAAAGAAAATGTAAACCTGAAAAGGAAAAGAGGAAAATTATGCAGGAATAGAAGATGGGGGGAGGATATAGTGCAGAGAATGTGATTTATAGGAAGGCAAAAAAAAATATTGGCTGGGAAAATAAGATGAGAAAATACAGAAGAAGAATATATATGATAGATAAGAGAAGGACAAAATAAAGCTGAAAACGAAGGAAACGAGAAAATGAAAGGGAAAAAATGAAAATGAGAAGGAAAAGGTACAAAAAAATACGGTCTGAAAGGAAGGAGACTAGAAAACAAATAAAAGAAATAAACCGCAAATAATTATGAAGTGAAAGGAAACAATTAAGAGTCTAAATCCCTATGCAAAAAGATGAAGAAGAAAAAGTTACAACAAAAAGTGACGAGAAAACAAACTAATGAAAAAAAAAAACGTCATAATGTGTAATGGGAGAAGGAGAACGCGGAGACAAGAGCAAAAGAAAAGGGATGATGGGGAGAGCGAGACAGGGGTTGCCGGAGAAGTGGTGGGAAAGGGTGAAAGAAAACGGAGTGGGGAGAAGAAACACAACTCGACACACGCCTTGCCCTGCCCTGCCTTGCCTTACCCTTGCCCTGACCCACCCACCCTCTCTACTAGCATTTCAGAGCCTCTTTCGTCCGTCAACCCCGCAATAGTGATGCCGGAACTACAACAAAACGAAGATAACACGCGTAAAATTAAACAAATAAAAAGCAACCAGACAAGAAGCAAAATATGAAATCCTCCTTTTAAACAAATACCAGAAAGGAAATAACACAGAAAAGAAACAAGGAAGACAAGACCTCCTCCCTTTTCACCGCTCATGTTGTCCCTTCAGACTAAGGATCACAAACAATGCTAATGAAGTCGAATAAAAGGCAAAGAAAAACACGAGAAAACTGACTCAGCAATTTCCTCCTGAATCCTACGAATATACACAAGACGCAAGTCACTGTTGGAGCCCTCAAGGTCAAGCAAAGGATCTTGTAAGGACAGGACAGGGCGGGGGAACAAGGAAAACAAAATGGATTGAGCAGGAGTTAAGTTTGAGTGTTTTCTTTGGGGCCGAGTGAAAAATAGAGGTTAAAAGATTTGAAGGCGACACAACACCGATAGACAGCAAGCAGGATAGAGGCGCGCAACAGGGCAGGGGAACAAGGAAAACAAGATGGATTGAGCAGGAGTTAAGTTTGAATGTTTTCTTTGGGGCCGAGTGAAAAATAGAGGTTAAAAGATTTGAAGGCGACACAACACCGATAGACAGCAAGCAGGATAGAGGCGCGCGACAGAGAAAGAGAACAATAAAACAAGATGAATCAAGAAGGAGCTAAGTTTAAGTGTTATTTTAAGGCTGAGTGAAAAGTAAAGGTTAACAGGTTTGAAGGCGACACAACATTGACAGACAGCAAGCAGGATAGGAGAGCGCAGCAAAGCATGAGAACAAGAAAACCAAGATGGATTAGAAAAAAATTAAGTTTGCGTTATTTTGGGACTGAGTGAAAAGTAAAGGTTAAAAGGTCTGAAGGCGACACAACAACGACAGGCAGCAAGCAGGATCGAGGCGCTAACTGATCCGAGACGACCTTCAGCGGCAAAACAACGGAATTCGCCTCAAGCCGCTGGAGGATCAACATGCCGGGGAGTGAGGGAAGCAGAGAGGAGGAGACTCGCGATTGTTGTGGTAGTGGCAAGGAGGAGGAGGAGGAGGAGGACAAAGATGAAGATTATGATGACGGAAGTTAGGAAAGATTAGAGGAAAGCTTAATTCCAACCTTTAAGCTTTCATAATGTGTTTGGAGAGAGAGAGAGAGAGAGAGAGAGAGAGAGAGAGAGAGAGAGAGAGAGAGAGAGAGAGAGAGAGAGAGAGAGAGAGAGAGAGAGAGAGAGAGAGAGAGATAAAGACAGAGATAGAGATAGAGAGAGAGAGAGAGAGAGAGAGAGAGAGAGAGAGAGAGAGAGAGAGAGAGAGAGAGAGAGAGAGAGAGAGAGAGAGAGAGAGAGAGAGAGAGAGAGAGAGAGAGTGAGTTGGTAGGTAAACAGAACCTAAGAAAACAATAAAAAAGCAATACAGTTTTAACAAGCATTATTTTATTTTCCATACAACACTTTTCTTGTTCACATTATTCTTTCTCTTTCTTTTCTCCTCTCCGCCCGCTCTCTGAATATGCTACCACTCAGCCTCCTCATCCTCCCTTGACACCACACACAACCACCATAACCACTCCGCCACACAGCCAAATATCATGACTTTCGGCCCTTCACTCCCATGTCTCGCCCTCACAGCCCAGCCCAGTCTATTCCTTCTTCTCTTGACTCCACTCCTTAACCCTTCTGCCCTTTCATCTTCTTTCGTCCCTCCTATAGCTATCATCTAGGACCCATTTCTTCCTTTCTGAACCGCTGCCATGATCCCTTTTCATTTGTTTTCCTTGCTCTTTCTCTTCCACCGACCCAAAGTCTCCCTGATATCCCTTTCCATCTTCTTCCTTTACATTTTCTCCGATCTCTCCCTTTCTCTATGCTCATCCTGTCCACTTCTACATTCCTTCTTCCTCTCTTTCATTCTTTCTTCTCTTCAACATCATCCCATCCATTCCTTCCTTCCTTTCTTTAATCTGCTGCATTTCTTAGTTTTCTTTCATCCGTCAATCCTTCCAACTTCGTATCCACTCTTCCTCCTCTTTTATCACTCTGTCTATCCCCACATATACATCATTACCTTCCCTTCCTTCTCACGTTCCTTACTTTCATCTATTCCTCTATCCTCGCTACCACCCTTCATATGTCTTGTTCCCTTCCATCTAAAACCCTTCTCCCCGTCTTCCTCTTTTATTTCCTTCACTCAGCGGTATCGCGGGCCAAGGCGAAGAAAAGGAAAGAAACTCTGACTAGTCCACACCCGCACGGCAACATCTGAGGGGGACAGAACGAAGGGAGTTGCGGAGATTAGCCAATGAAGACAAGTTTGAGGCTGCGATTAAGATAGGGGACGGCACAGAGCGAGAGCGAGAGCGAGAGAGAGAGAGAGAGAGAGAGAGAGAGAGAGAGAGAGAGAGAGAGAGAGAGAGAGAGAGAGAGAATAAAGGAAGAAAAATAGGATAGGAGAGAAAGAAATAAACTAAAGAACAGGAAAAGATGAATGTATGAAGGAAGAAAAAACTAAAGAAAGTAAAAAAAGATAAATATGTAAATAGATCGAGAAGGAAATCAAGAAAATATGAATGAATTAGGGAATGAAAAAAAATAATGAAAGATGAAATGCGCTCGTTACAAAAATATGGACTTACTTGTTTCTGTATACACTTTTGAATAATAAAAGAGGATTGAGTTGGATTACGTTATTGTTACTGATGGAAGTCGTTCAGCTCATCTTCTTATCCTGTGCAGCGATGAAATTTCTCTGCAAATATACGAATGTGACGCGCAACACTGAATTCCAGGAAAGGGAGTTAAAATAATAAACTGCTGAGCTGTCAAAACCAACTGTCCAAATATTAGCAATAAAAAAAAGAAGTTACCAAAATAGAAATTCTCGTCTCTCGCTCACGGAATATAATAATTTGTCAGCAGGAAGAAAAGTATTAGTGAAAACTTTATTATCTCTGCCACAATATTTTTTGGAGATATTTATCCTTGCTCTCGCTCTCGCTCTCTCTCTCTCTCTCTCTCTCTCTCTCTCTCTCGCTGACGTATCGATTTCGCTTATCAAGGGCAGCTGGCATGGTAGGAAAAGGGGAGGGAGGGAGGGAGGAGGAGGAGGAGGAGGAGGAGAAGGAGGAGGAGGAGGAGGAGGAGAAGGAGGAGGAGGAGGAGGAGGAGGAGGAGGAGGAGGAGGAGGGGCTCGGCAAGTTTATGAAGGCTTAGACAGAAAACATTCCGCGTAGGATAAGCAAACAAAAATTCGAGTGGCCAGGGTTATTTTAAGTTAATAAAAAAAAAGTTGCCACAAAGAAACGTTGCTGTGTTTTAAGATTACTAGTGTCGGTTGTGATGGTGGTGGTAGTGATGATGGTGGTGGTAGTGATGATGGTGGTGGTGGCGGTGATGGTTGTAGTGGCGGTGGTGGTGATGGTTGTAGTGGCGGTGGTGGTGGTGATTGTGATGTTGGTGATGCAGTTGTGAGAGAACCAGAGCACTTTAGGCCTTATAAAAAAAAGATGAATACGGTGTTTGAAAAAGTTGATAGGGTCCTAAATCTTTCCTTTACGTCACCTGAGCCTTTAATCAATCACGCCAACGCGCACACCTGTAATTACACACATGCACAGGTACAGATTGAAAAAAGGAGCACCTAGTCGAGCAAACAGCAGGTTAAGAGGAAATGAATGCATGAGACGATAAAACTACAACAGGTCATAGATTGTCTGCTAACTACTTGATTCATTACCCAGGGAACGTGTGTGTGCGCCTTCTCTTCTCTTCTCTCTCTCTCTCTCTCTCTGTGGAACGTTTAAAGGTGAATAAAAGTCGTCAAAAAAAGAAACAAAAAAAGATCCACCTCGAAATTAAATTCTTTCTCTATTTTTGTCGTGTTTAAGAAGATAAGAGGAAAGAAAAGGGAAATGAAAAATAGGAATAAGACCAGGAGGAGATGGAGGAAGAGAGGGAAAGGAATGATAAAGTGAAAAATGTCGCTATGAAATATAATAAGGGATGTGTGGTTTGAGGAGAGGGCGGAGGAGGAAGAGTTGGAGGAGGAGGATGGTATGGAGGAGTTCAAGGAGGCATAAGTATGACGAGGAGGAGGCGGAGGAGGCGAAGGAGGAAGAGGAGAAAGAGGAGGAGGAAGAGGAAAGGAAGAAATTGGAGAGCGGCTAAGGCCTACGTCACACACACACACACACACACACACACACACACACACACACACACACACACACACACACACACACACACACACACACACACACACACGTATACAGAATAAATAAAGGTAAATAAAAAAAATAACATGTAAGAAAGCAAAGAAAATTGATACGAGGGATTAAATACAGAAGCAAAAGAAATTTAAAGAAAGATACAAATACAAGATAAAACCAAGATAGACACGAACGAGATGGGCGAATTGAATGAATGCAAAAAATAATATGAATCCTGAGCGAGATACAATTCAAGGGCGCGACGAGGATCTTAAGTGAGACATTTTGGGGTAATAAAGAGCCAGAAGGGATAATATCTGCACTGCCAGGGGGGGATGGAGGAGGAGGAGGAGGAGGAGGAAGAGCAGCAGTCTAGAAGGAAGAGGAGGAAGAGAAAAAGATGATATGGTTCAGGTAAAAATATAACAGAAAGAACAGTGTAAAAGGTGGCACGATATGAAAGGAGAAAAGAATAGAGAAAAAAAGGAGAATTGGAAAGGGGAAAGAAAAGATCAAGAACAAGAAGAAAAATAACAAGAAAAATGAAGAGAAACAAACGAATGGAAGAAGCAGGACATGGAGAACGTAGAGGAAGAATGAAGGAGGAAAAAGAATAGAACAGAAGTAGAAGAAAAAAGAAAAGAAAAAAAGAGAATAGAAAAAAAAAATAGGAGTAACACTTGGAAGGAAAGAAACAGGAGACGGAGGACGAGGATGACAAACAAAAATAAAAAAGAATGACGTCACCCCCGCTAACCCAGGCAATCCTAAGTACTTCCTGTGTATGCCTCGGGGCTGTGTTGACGCGGCGACCGTCTTGAGATGAGAACAAACCTAATGAATCTCTCTCTCTCTCTCTCTCTCTCTCTCTCTCTCTCTCTCTCTCAATTTCGTCGTTTTTTTTTTCTTCATTTTTCTTTTTTTCATCCTTTTATTCCTTTATTTCAGCAAGGTCACTTCACTCTGCATTACCGTATTACCTGTGTGTGCGTGTGAGCGTGTGTGTGTGTGTGTGTGTGTGTGTGTGTGTGTGTGTGTGTGTGTGTGTGTCACCCCCTTAGCCTAGTCCTGTCTTCGTCGCCTCTCTCGCCTCACAATTTCACACGCCAGCGTCGGGTTTCATGAGCACCTTGTTAGTGTTTTTTCTTCTCACCCCAATTTAGCGCCCCACTCCCAGCGTATCATGTCGCCTCCTCCGGGACTGAATTCTACCTTTTTAAATTGCAATGGCAGGCTACTCATTTATCTCCCTTGCTCCTTTTCATCCCCAGCTACTTATTTGGAACTCGAGTACTTAAAGAGTGTTTAACGAGAGCGTCAGGCGATTAAGGGGAAGACTGCCAAGGGTGAAGGTGGTGCTGAGAAACTGTTGCTGGTCAGGGGTGGGGGGGTGGGGGGAGGTAGTATGGGGGAAGACAATGAAGGTTCTAAGGAAATGCCAGGACGTTCATGAGTCTGTGAAATATGAGTTAGTATACGAGTTAAAGGCAATTTGGTGTTCCGGGAATACAGAACATCGTCAAGTTGTGACATACGACGACAAAACAGGTAGATATACAGCACCACTGTTTCGTGGATATGAAGAAATTACGGGACGAGAGTTTGTGGAATATAAAGTAGTATGTGAATTTAGTGCTGCCACCCACGTCTATTTTCCAGTTCTGGGGAAATATAAAGCAGACGGAGACCGACGAATTGTGAGATACGAATACAAAATAGTTACATGCACAGCGACACTGTCTGGGGGATATGAGAAGATTACGATCACAAGGATGCAGAATATGAGATAGCACGTGAATTTAGCCCAACCACCCACGTCAGTTTCGAGGTTCCGGGAAAACATAAAACGGTCTAGAGGTTGCGAAATGGATGCAGGAAAAAAATGCAGCTCCATTATTCACGCGTATTTTGAAGTTATGAGGAGTGGAAGGGATATTGGCGAAGTGAAATAGAATTAATATACGAAAACTGCCGTCCACAATTTATTTTTGGGTTTGCGGAATACAAATAAGTAAAGAAATCCCTCACCGCAACCCACGTACATTTTAAAGCTGCTGAGAAACGGCGACAGGGATTCTGTGAAACGCGAGTTAATATATATGATAAACAATGCGCCTGTTTGAACTAAAATAATTCTGAATTCTATTGACTTACTAAATTTCCACAACACAGCTACCAACGCACATATTTAGGTCGTGGAGAAAGAAATGGACACAGGTGATGAGAAATATAAGTGAATCCGTAGACTTTTCGGTACTAATCAGAAGTTAGAGTGTATGGGTGGTGACAGCGCCCCTATCCACATCCAGGCACAGTTTCAGGCTATAAGGAAAGGGAAGGATGTAAGTGTTGTGAAATACAAGTTAATTCATCGACAGAGGTAAGATTTTTCGGTAGTGATCAAAGGTGAGACGGATGGGATTCTGAAATGCTACTTTATGAACTCAGAGCCGCAGGGGTACGAATGTCCTGGGGCGGCAGACGTGTGTGGCGGCAAGCAAAACGCGTGAACCACCCGTCCCAGTCAGCACCAGCAATTCAGCACCGAGACCCACAACTCAGCCACCGTCGCCGCCACCGCTATCTGATATCGAACGAGCGGGCCTGCTGAGTAACCGTAGACGCTGCAATGTTTTCAGAGTACGGAGCAGAGCGTCTTGTTCCTCGCCTTCGCTGAACTATCCCCGAAGTGAAGCGCGTCCTCAAACTTGGCCAATATCCACATACGCATCGCAGGGACTCCGCCACAAGTTGACAACGGGCGCTGCAACAGTGTAGAAGCGGAAGTAGCGCGCGATGGTAGTGGTGATGTTAGTGGTGGTAGTAATCATAGTAGTGGTGGTGATAATGGTGGGGGTAGTAATGATGGGGGTTGTGGTAGTAGTGATGGTGGTGGTGGTATTGATAATGGTAGTGGTTGGTAGTGATAGAGAGGTGGGGGGGGGGGGGTAGTGATGGGTGTGCTGGTGGTGGTGATGGTTTCGTTGTTGTGTCTGTTTTCTTACGTTTATGCGCCTCACCCTCCAAACGTATTTAAATAACATAAATAATGACTGGATATGAATTTAACTCTTGTAAACCGTTGATAAGCCTAAACCATTCATAGCTAAACAAAATACACATGGAAAGAGAAACATCTGAGAGCATTAACAGAACAACAACAGAATAAAACCACTGCCCGAAGTACTACATTATCACTGCTATATACAATCGATACAACCTCACCATTCTCTCCGCCACCACCACCACCACGACACACCACACCGGGGCGGCCGAGGATTATTGAACAACTGGAAGGCCAATCAGGTGAGTAAGTAAATGACTCACGCCTTACACCTTAAAACACTCCGCGGCGCCAGAAGACCAACCCAAACACTCGCTCCACAACCCACCACTTCACTTCCTCTCCATACCTTACCTTAACGTCCCATTGTTGTTTCATACTTTTCCATTCAGCTTTTGCCCTTCCACTCCAATCGTCCCCTTTCATTACAGTCAAGTCACTTTTCCATTTCTATACACTTTTCTTGTCTTCCTTTCTCATCATCGTTTCCTTTTTTTCCCATTCTTTTTTTTTTTCAAATTCATTCCAGCCCATGGTCTCTTCTCTCTTCCAGTTCCATCCACTTTTCTTCCCATCCGTAGCCTTCCTTCCAATCCACTTCGGTTCCATTCCCTTCCATTTCTTGGGTATTCCTTCCCGTCTACTTATTTTCACTTCCTTTCCTTTTGTGGCTTTCTCTTCCATCCTCCATTTCGATTTCCTTTCTCTCTCTCTCCCTTTCTCCCTAACCTCCCTTCCGCTCCACTCTCCTCCCTTTCACTCCACTTCACAGGCACCTTTCCCTTCCCTCTCTGCTCCATTTCTTTTCACTTTACAGCCCCTCGGCGCTCGAAACACACACTCAAACATAGACACAGACACTTCAAAGGAAAATAAAATACCAGAACTTGACTGACAAGAGACATGTTTGCTTAACAGGAGCCTCGATTGATGTCTTCCTTTTCCTCCTCCTCCTCCTCCTCCTCCTCCTCTTCCTCCTCCTCCTCGCTTCTGTCTCGCTGGCAGTGTTGGTTACCTCCGCTGAGGACACAACATACACGAAGGAGGAAACTGTTTGCTTTCCTCCTCCTCCTTCTCCTCCTCCTCCTCCTCATCCTCATCCTTATCCTCATCCTCCTCCTCCTTCTTCTCCTCCTCCTCTTCATATTTTCATTCCACCTCCTCTCACCCTTCTCTCTCCTAACCTTTTCCCTCTTACCCTTCAACTTCCACCCCCCTTCCTACTCACCTTTCTATTCTTATTCTTATTTTCATTCTTATGCTTCCTAAACGTCCTTCTCCTAGACCTCCTACTCTTACGCATCCTCCTCCTCCTCCTCTTCCTCTTCCTCTTCCTCTTCTTCTTCACCCTCCTTCCGCAGTACACGAAGCGGTCTTCTCGTGAAACTGAGGATCACGTTACTATTGTCCTAATGACTCGCCTGTTGAGGAAAAGGTCACACAGATCTTCTTCCCGCGACTAGAGGAGGAGGAGGAGGAGTTGGAGGAGGAGGAGTTGGAGGAGGAGGGTGGTGGTGATGGTGTATGTTGGGTGAGCCGTCTGGGTGAAACTAACGGTAAAAAATGTGTTGTGATGCAATGTGTATTGTGACACCCTAACGCCTTCCTTCCCCTCCTTCCCTGCCTTGCCCTGCCTCAACAATCTCTCCTTGTGTTTCCGTTTATAGCCGTGAACACACACACAATCTCTCTCTCTCTCTCTCTCTCTCTCTCTCTCAAAAATAATAATATTCTTTTTAGCTCAGCAATGGATAAAAAACGATCAATGAGAATTCGCAATGACTCCCAACACTGCTCCGTCACTTCATTTTTTTTTTTTATCGAACACCAATCTCTAAAAGTCATGGCAAAGGAGAGTTAACGAGCCACAGAATCAAGAAAGCGAATGAACTGAAAGAATATGAATAAATGCTTGAAAGAAGAAAAAAAAAATTCCTGGCAGTGTTTGTTTCTGTGGCCGTGAAAGTGGATTTATCACGCCCACTGACGATTATTCCTTCCCTCCCTCGCCTCCTCCTACACTTCCTCTCCCCTTCCCCTCCCCTTCCCTTACTCCTTCCCTCTTCCACTTCCCCCTCATGCCGCGCTCTTTTCCTCACTCTCATCCCGCTTTCCTTGAGCCTCTCCTTTCTATTTCCCTTTCCCCTTCTAACTTTTCCTCTCATTCCCCTGTTTCTCTCCTATTTTCTTTCTCTTTCCCTTCCTGGTTCTCTCCTTCCTCTCTTTCTCTTGTTTTCTAGCGTTCTCCTTGCCCACTCGTTCTCCTTTTTCTCAACTTTCCCATTTTCTTTTATTTCCCCTTCTCCTTCTCATTTGTCTTTTTTCCCCTTCTCCAGTTCTCTCTTTTCCCTCACCCTTTTCTTTCTCTTTCGCTCTTTTTCTCCAGTTCAATTCTTTCTCTTCCTTATTTTTCTCATCCTCTCTAGTCTTTCATCACCCTATCCATCCCCTCTACACTTCTTCTTTCTTTCTCTCCCTTTTTCCATCCTTTTCTCACTTTATTATCTTTCTCTCTCCCCTTTTCCACTAAATTTCTCAACACACACACACACACACACACACACACACACACACACACACACACACACATCGATATAAAGGCCATAAGACATTCGTCCCGCTGTTGTATAATGCAAGTTCCGCGTGAGCATTTCTTAGCAGCACACCAGGCTGGCGCTACTGTTGCTGTGCCGTAATGGTGGTGGTAGTGGTGGTGGTTGTGGTGGTTGTGGTGGCAGTGGTGGTTGTTCCTTTACTTTCCCTCTCCTTTATGGCACCCTGATTGTCATGTCGCTCACCGTTTTATCCTCTTATTCCTTCTCTTTATTTCTCATTCTTTGTCTTTCACTTCCACTGTTCTTTTTGTTCAGTGTTTCTTTGCCTCTCTTCCTTACTTTTTTTTCTCTTCTCTTTTTATTCTTATCTTCCATGTTTTTTCTTCTTCATATTATCAGTCTACTTAAAATCATATAACACACACATACCTGCACACACACACACAAGAGAAGGTTGTGTCTATTTTAAGCCATGAGCCGCCATTCCCGACGACGACCAATGATCATCTAAGTTTTACGAGTACGCAAGATGAACGATGCTGCTTCCCTTGTATTGCGACCCCCCACCCCCACCCCACCCTCACACACAGAAAGACAAATCATCAGTAGCTGCTTTCACACACTTGAGGCGTCACAAAAAATAACTCCCCGCCCAATAAGCCCTACGTCAGGCCAGCGCTGACACACATTAGAACAGACGATTTTTAAATAAGTGCCTCAAAACCTTCACAAAATGTCGAAGCGGGTTCATGGGGCATCTAGTAAGACTTTTTGAAAAATATATAAGCGAGAACTTCCTGGATAGTGAAGGTTAAAAAAAGGTGGAAGGTTAATACCGAGAAGTGGTAATCGGACTCTGCTTACGACGAACATTGCGGTATTTCGAAGCTCCCTCCTTAAAGTAAAAGCAAGAGAGACTGAATTTGTTACATTGTATTACTGTAAAGTTATTGGGACGTTACATATGCTACGTTTAAAATGAAATACTTACCGGCGTATTACGAATGCAGCTGTAACAGTGCTGACAATGTATCACTCTTGTCCGAACTAAAACAAATTGATATATGACATAAAGGAGCCAGCTGTATAATAAATTCCAACGTATTCATACACTTTACACGCGTTGTCCTTAAAATGAAGTGAGTTTTTTTTTTTTTTACATATATTTCCTTATAAACACACCAACCCCGCAACACTACTTCATCCCTCTAACATAAGTACACAGACGCGGTACCGAACAAAACACAAAAATTAAAAGAACAGAACCCATAAATTTAAAGGGGCCCTGCGAGCCCTCCCTTCAAACAAACCACCACCACCAACACCAACACCACCACCGCCGCCGCCGCCGCCGCTTCATTTATATCTCTCACACGAGCGCAGGAATCACAAGAGTATTAAAGCGTTAAATTCGAAGCGATACATGTCTCCATTTGTCAACTAACAAAAACAAGCATCGACAACACCACCGAGGAGAGTGCAGTGTGTGTGTGTGTGTGTGTGCGTGTGTGTGTCCCAGCTGCCACCTGTGTCGGATTAAGGGCGTACCCATGGCTCCCCCCACGTTCGGCTCCCTCCCCGTCAGCAGTATTTCACGCCGCGCCGCACCGCCACAAGCACATAAGCGGGGTTTTCCTGAAAGCTAATATTGGCTGTATTTCTTCTTGTCTTTGTTTTGGTTCCAAGTTACTATGTGTTTCAGGCAAAGCATCGGACAAGGATGGTATTTTGGAAGACGATGATTGTAAACTGCACTAAATTATACACACACACACACACACACACACACACACACACTTACAGCATGTTGTACCAAAGACCGTATTTTCCATGCAAAGGTAAAACTTTTCGCAAATATATAATAAGCATGTGTGTGTGTGTGTGTGTGTGTGTGTGTGAAGTAGAGAGAGAGAGAGAGAGAGAGAGAGAGTCACATTGACGTCACGCCTTCAACGAGAGGCGTAGTACGCGCTGCACAGACCGACCAGGCAGCCTTTTCCGAGTGTTTTGGCCGCTCCGGTGGGTACAACTATGAACAAAGATCGTACACACACACACACACACACACACACACACACACACACACACACACACACATGAAATGACAACTATCCATCATTCCACCACAAACATGATAAGGTGAGCAGATAATTTGATCACCACAAGGCATGCAGACGGACAGACAGGCCTACTTGTAAATGAAGACCGAGACAAGGAGATTCATAAAGACATGCAAATTGAAAAATAGTGTAAATTTAAAAGAAAAAGAAGGAATCGAAAGGGGGAGAAGGAAGCGAAATGAAACGAATGGAGTAGAATCAAATAGACGATGAAAAAACAAAAAGAGTAATAGCTAATAGAAAATGGTAAATTGGTGCGTCGAAGGCTGGAACGAGGAGGACGACCGATCAGGCGGAAGACATTACACGACAAAAAAAAAGGGAAAAGTAACTAAAGATTAATACGACCATGCAACGTCGAAGAGATACAAGTGATACAGGGTAAAAAAAAAAAAAAAATGATAATGTTAAAAGACACACACGCACGGTTTAATTATGAATCGCTCCGGGCAATTACACCGTGGAATAATTATGTTCAAGATTATTACAGTGGAAAATCAACCTTGCTTTTTTTCTGTTGAGTATAGCGAAATCCAGATACGCCTATTGATAAAGAAACGCGAAAAGAGAATATAAAACGGTGGAAGAGGAAATAAAGAGAAAGGAGGGAAGAGGAAAGGGAGGGGTAGAATGAAAAATGGAGGAAAAGGAAGAGAGAGAGAGAGAGAGAGAGAGAGAGAGAGAGAGAGAGAGAGAGAGAGAGAGAGAGAGAGAGAGAGAGAGAGAGAGAGAAGAATGTCGGGATGAAAAGTCACCAAATAAGAACATATTATACACACACATAGCAGACATAACAATCTGATAACGCGGGCGACAGTTATCGTTTACATGTGTGTCCTCGCGAGCACTGGGATGAGATGGCGTTACTTGCACCTCTCCTTGACATTTGCCTCGCACACATGACCCTCGGAGGCACGCTAACAATGCGTCTCTCGCTCGGTCACTGCTACGCAAAGACAGAATCCCACTCGCTGTGCCTACTCCGATGTCCTTGATCTTTGCTTTTTTATGCTGTTGCTGTTAATCTGGTTTCATGTTCAGGATATTATCAATGAGTTAAGCTATTTATAATTTTTTTGTCTGCCTACTTTTTGCGGTTTTATTCTCGATGACATTATGAAATCTATTCCTTACATGGAGCGAAGGAATGGCTTAAGAAATCACATTAACTAGCTAAATAACCTTATGCCAAGTGGTGTGTCACATCACTCACCCACCGACTCCACCCCAGACGGTCAACCCGGGCAAACCTCCACGCAGCTGCCCTTCGCATTCACGACAAACGAATAATAGGTCAAGTGGATACATGTAGGTGAGCAGCTAAAAATTTTACGTATAAGCATCAGGGTTCAGAGAAATACCGTTGAGTGCAGAGGAACTTCACGAGAGAACTAAAGCTGATTCGATCTAATGCGAACGTTAAACTTTCTAATAATCCAGTCAAGTGACGCTCAACACTCAACAACGGTAGTCTGGACACGTACATCAACACAGACAAACCAAGAGCAGCGAGCAGCGCCAAGGACCGCTGTTAACCAGTGTATCCGGCAGAGTAGCGGCGGCCGGCCATAAACGCGCGCATAAAGGTTACACACGAGGCCCACCGATGAACTTTTGCCATTTCTCGTAAGTCGAATATCAACACACAATAATACAAGGCTTTACACGCTAACAATCTTTACGATATTGCTCCATGGCCTCTGCGTTATTTCCCGCGTGTTGTTATTTCTTTTTGTGTTTGTGTAATATTACCCTTGATACAGATCCGCGAAAAAGTGTGTAGGAGTTAAGGGAAAATATCTAGTATGTTTTCAGTGTTTTCGGTGAACTTTTGATAGTGAACTTTTATCGTGAACTATGAAAAGTGACATATCCGTGAAAATTGCGTAATAGTTAAAGGTCTGCTGGAAGGAAATGGCAAGTGAGCAATGACCTAAATATTAAAGAGCTCTAATTTGTTCGTGGGCGCGACATAAAACCATGAACCAATTCGCGAAAACGGTGCCTGGTAATGTAGGTTAAAAGGAGAGATTCGTAGTAAGTAGGAGGATAGCGATCAAGTATACAGTAACACTACAAGGTCCTTAAATAATAACACCGAAACACACTTCCTACACCAAAACCTACATTTGAGAGATAACATAAATCTTGGAGAACAGTGCGTGATAGTTCAAGGGAAAAAATAAAGAAATGAGGGGGGAACCGGATAGGGATGAAACACTCAATATTAAAAAAAAAAAAAAAAACGTAAAGTCACTGAAATACACGGCCCCTGTACCAGCACCTGTTAGCGAGGTACACCATAATACAAATCCACGCATGATAGATTAAAGAGAAAAAAAAAATGAAGGGAAGGAATTGTATAGTAGTCAACCGCCATAACATTAAACGTTCTAAATTAGTTAAACTAAATCACAATTTCCTTAAACAAACACCTGTAATACACCTTAAACAAATCTTCGAAAACAGTCCATGCGTAATAGTTTAAGGGGTAAAATAGAGACTAGCGAGAACAAACCGGATGATAATTCAACCAAACCCTAGCATTTAAAAGCCTTTGTTCAGAAGACCGAATCACACTTCCTGTACCAGAGTCTTTAGTTAGTGAGCAACTCGCAGCAACAATAAGTAGAAGAGCAGCACACGACGGCCAGTTGTGAGTTCAGAAGGGTACGAGGATGTGGAAAAGAAGAGGCGGCATGGAAGGAGAAGAGAAGCTGGAACGAGAATTGAGGAAGAGGAACAGTGATAGGAATAGAGAATAATGGAGGATAAACAGTAATGCAAAGAGGGAAGGCGAGCAAGGGCGAAGGAAGGGGAAGAGGAGCAGGACGAGGAGAGAGGAAGAGGAGCAGGGGGAGATAATGAGATGGATGGCTACAAGGAATATCTACATAAAGGGGAGAAAGGGAAGTGAATAAGGGGTAAACACAAGAGGGGAGGAGCAGGAGGAGGAGGAGGAGGAGGAGAGGCGGGGGGTATAGAGGATAAAGGGAAGGGAAGTAGCAAGTGCGAGTGAATGACAGTGGTTCGAGCCTTAACAGGAGGGATTCTGTGTCCTCGCTCACTGTGCCACATCATTCTCTCTCTCTCTCTCTCTCTCTCTCTCTCTCTCTCTCTCTCTCTCTCTCTCTGATGTTCCTAATCTCATTTATTTTTCATTTTCCGACCATTATAATCATTTTTACAACCTCTATCCTCATTATCGCCACTCCTCTCCTATTTCCAAGATTTTGTAGTTTTCTTCACCCTTTTTTCTCCTTTTGCCCATGTATTGTATGTACGTATAGTTCTGTTATACTCTCTTCCTCTCTTTCTCCCTCTCTCTCTCTCTCTCTCCTTCTTCCTCTCCCCCTCTCTCCCTCTCCCTCTCCCTCTTCCCCCAACCACAGGCCTGCCGCAACAAGCTCCCCGGTGGTCCGTGTCCCCCAGCAGCCGACATTCCTGGGCCCATAAGTTCATCCTGCTTGACGGGCGGGATCCGGCACGCGCTATCCCGCTCATGAGGATCGTCCGGTGCCCATGTAACGCCGGACACCGATACTAGGGGAGGGAGAACAAAGATACTGAAGGGAGGGAGACGTGGGAGGAGCGAGGGAGGGAAAGGAAGAAGGGATGAAGGAGAACAAAGATACTTGGAGAAGGGAGATAAGAGAGGGAAGAGTAAGACAAAGATACTGAAGGGAGGGAGAGGAGGGAGGGATGAGGGAGAACAATGATACTGGGAAAGGGAGGAAGGAAGAGGGCGAACAAAGTTACTGAGGGGAGAGAGAGGAGTGCACGAAGGGAGAGGGAGAGCAACGATACCGGGATGGGGAGAGGTGGGAACAGGGAGGGAGGGCGAACGAAGATACTGAAGGGAGGGAAAGGACGGAGGGAATAGGAAGAACACACTAGGAAAGGAGGGACGAAAGAGGGAGAACATTGATACTAGGTGATGGTGGTGAGGTAGGGAGAAAGAGAAGGGAGAAAAGGGAAAGGAAAAAAGGGAAAGGAGAAAAAGGAACAAGAAATACTGGGTGAGTGGTACTGGGCGGAAGGGGAGAAGGTGGAAATTCTGAGAGGGAAAGTAGATAGAGAGAGAGAGGAAACGGAGAGAGAAAGGGGGAAGGGAAAGGAGGTCAACTACCGGAAAGTGTTATTGGTGAGGGGAAGTAAATAAGGAAAGGTGGGAAGAAGAGTAGTTATTGAGAAAACAAAGTAAAGGGAAGGAGGCGAGGAAAGGTCGAGAGATAACTGGAGTATTGGAGAGAAAAGGAGGGAGAGAGGGGAAGAAAATCAGGGTGCGCAGTTTCTGGGAGAGGAGTAAGGCAGGGCAGATACGAGGAAGCGGTTACTAGGGAGGAGAGGAAGGGAGGAGAGAATGATAATACAAGAGAGAAGATAAAATGAGGTTGGTAAGGACACGTACACTAGAAAGAGAGGGAAGGCACACTGAGGTTAATTACAGATAAAGAGATGATAAAACAGAGAACAAAAGAGAGGAGAGGGAAGGCAGACGAATATCAAATTAAGAGAAAGGGTAGAAGAGATAGAAGAGAAGAGAGAGGAAGGCAGACAAAAGTGAAAGGTAGCGGGAGGATAAACGGACACGGAGATAATGATAAGGAGAAAAAAAAAGAAGAAAGGAAGGATATTAAAACCTTACGATGTACAAAATGATAAAACTTAACATACGAGAGAATAATGATAGACGGTAGAAAAAAATAGGGAAAAAGAATAAGGGTCAGCATAATAGATGGGGATGACAGGGGAAGATTACAGAGAAAACGAGTGGAAAGCAATTAAGTAACTGCCACAATGAACGGAGAAACTCAAGGGATGGAGGAAAAATGTGGAGCAGGAGAGAGAGAGAGAGAGAGAGAGAGAGAGAGAGAGAGAGAGAGAGAGAGAGAGAGTGGGCGGGTGGGTGAGGGCGTGCCGGTGGGGGGGCGCACTTCAAGGTAATCTATGTTATAATTGGACCATTAATGCAAAACGAAAAGGGAAAACTTTAAAGAGTTTGCTCGTAAAATTAAAAAAAAAAAAATCCGGGGGTACACCCTAAAAAGATTCTGGGCGTTAATAGGGAAAAAATAGTGACCCACAGAAGAGGCGCCGGAGGAAGGGAAAGAGAAGGAGGAGATGAAGAAAGAGGAGGAGGGAAAAAAATGTTAAAAAAAAGGAGGAAGAAAAAAATTAGAGGACGAAAAAAAAAAAGATAAAAACGCAGGAAAGAAAAAGTTACCTCACATCCCAACACCACCATGAGAAATAAATATGAATAAAGTAAAAAATATCAAGACGTATATACGGGTTTTCAGGAGCAAGGGACAGATCATGGAAGAGGAAGAGAAACGAAACGGAGCTAAATACAAGAAAAAGAATGTGATAAAAGGAACATGAAGGATAACTACAGAAAAAAGGGTGTTACAAAGACTCAACAGCACAAAGTACCACAGAAACCTCAAAAACAACACCAATACAGAAACAACAGCAACCACAACGCCAACAAGGAGAGCGGAAAACCAAACCTCTCAACCGACCCAAGCAGACCTCACCCAACCTCAAGGAGCGAGTGGCCCAACCAGAATCCCCCAACAAACGCGGACGGTGAGTCTTGTAAACGAGGCGGCCAGCGAGCGAGGGACGAGGTGAGGATGCCGTGAGTGTCGAGGAGGAAGAAGCAATGAACACGCGGATGTGAGGCCAGTGGGAGCGGCCGTGGAGGGAGGAAGCACAGGTTACGGAGTGGCGGACGCGGGGAAGAGAGGGGAATAGAGGGGAATGAAGGGTGGTGGGTGCCTGTGACGCTCTGTGGAATGCCTCCTATATGGGCGTGGGACGTGTTGAGTGCATCGTCAGGAGGGTGAGAGGGACGGAATGGGGGAGGGAGGGAGGAAAGGAGAAAGGGTGAAATGGAGAGAAAAAAGAAGGGAGAGAAAGGGAAGAAAGGTGAGATGGAAAGAAAAGAAGAGGGGGAGAGAAAGGAAAGCATTAAGTGAGGGATGGAGGAAAGGGGAGTGGAGAGGAGGTTTCAAGAGGGGAAAAGAGAGAGAGAGAGAGAGAGAGAGAGAGAGAGAGAGAGAGAGAGAGAGAGAGAGAGAGAGAGAGAGAGAGAGAGAGAGAGAGAGAGAGAGAGAGAGAGAGAGAGAGAGAGAGAGAGAGAAAGTGCACAGAAAATGGACAGAAAAAGAAGGAAATAATGGAAGCGAAAGTAATTTGACATGGAATGGACAAAGGGAGAGAAAATTCTATATGATGGTCGTATTCAGGAAAAGGAAAAATTGCACGAGGGCTAAAAATGGATAATAGGAATGTCAGGATACCTTACTTTTCCATGTCCCGGGTGACTTTGCCCTGGGATAATAGGAGAGAGGGGAAAAAGGAGAACCAAATGACCGCCTACTTACCTGCCTACCTGCCTGTCCTTACCCACTGGACCAAAAGGGAACTAACCACATAAAGGAGACGAAAGTAGCGGCAAAGGGCAAAGGTACAGCGGACATTTTTTTTTTTTTCAATTTTAGGTTTTTGGTCCATCTCCTTTACTATATAAATCGGAAATACACGAATACACTGACTACACAAAACAAAGGAACACATTATGACTTGCAATTTTTATATTTTTTTTCCTGGCCAGATTGTTTCAGTCACACCGCCTCACACCATTTTTTTATCATCATTTTTATCTAACCACATCCTTTTCTTAACCCACACCAACAACTCCACTAACTACACCAAGCCACATCCCTTCTTTTACCCACACCCTCATCATTCCTAAATACACTTCTGCTACAACCACTCTTAACCACATGACACCTAGAAACATCAACATCCCTTCATCATCATTCCTAAATACACTTCTGCTACAACCACTCTTAACCACATCACACCTAGAAACATCAACATCCCTTCTTTTACCAACACCCTCATCATTCCTAAATACACTTCTGCTACAACCACTCTTAACCATATCACACCTAGACACATCAAATCCTTCACCCACATCCACACATGACCGCCAGCTATATACCGCCGTCCGTCATAACCACTACCGCCAAGCAGTCACACTCTCCCCGCCAAGCCGCCACCAGTACACTACAACCCTGCACTTCACTTCCAACCCGACAGGTTTCTCGGCCACAACAGCTCCTATGCCATCCCCGTCACACCTTTCGTGCACTCACCACTACCTAGTCATCACCACCTCCAAAACCACATTGCTACCAAACTAGCAATATTCAAACCATACCACCGAACACTTAAGTGAATTAATCACACCATTACGCAATTATCCGCCTGCTGTGTATCTCTCGCCGTTCCTACCGTACTAACTTGTTTCAGCCGACAACTATTACATAAGCTTATCGACCGTAGCGCGCTACCACCCGAGATATAAACATCATATTAAATCCTCTTCCAAGAAAATTAAATAGCTGAGTGAGTGTAAAGACTGAGACGTAGTACATGGTGAAAATAATTTGGTTCCCAGGATGATGATGTGAGGGAAAACCTGGTAAATACATGCACGTAGACATATATGGTTAAATAAATATAAATGAACGTTTTAATTATTTAAATGTACTTCCCAGGCTTAGGGACACGAGACAGCTTAGCGGGGACGCCTGAGCCGGCAGGTCCGCGTGACTCCCTGGTGACCGACCCACACAGCCTCGGCCACCACAAACACGCGGGCGAAAACACACGACCAAGGGCCGGAATGGTGTAATTTTCAGGACTTAAGGGAAAGAGTAGACGCAAAGGAGCTGTTCCTGGAGCCACTCCGTACAAGCAGGCGGGGGACAAAGGCACTCCAAGGGTCGTAACTCGTGCACCAGACCGCCGGGAAGCCTGCGGGGTGTAACGGGGCGTGATGAGCCGATTACCTGGCGCCCTTTAAATGGGAGACACAGCCAGCCTGGTACTTGCGATTTACAACACCCGGGAACCAATTACAGTAATTACGACTTACCACCCAGCAACGATACACTCAAATCTAATTTACTCTGATAAATTTATGCGTCATCTCCTACAATTGTGTGAAGCCGCTGATAAATTTTGTCGATAAAGCAAAACATTTGACAGAACTAAGATTACACAGACAGCGTAGCAAAGTTAAAAGCTCATTGAGAATTCATAATGCAAGCGAGGGGTTAAAATTTACTTGCAACGAGGAAGATAGAATGACTAAACTTGGGTAGCACATGGAGCAGGGCGGAGTTAAAAGCACGCTAAATAATAAATAATGCAAGCGAGGGAGGAAAGATTTAGTTAGAGAAAGAGACTGCTCAGTATGCCCCCGCAAAAGCAATCTATATGCACTCTATTATCGGAACAGGGGAGCATAAAAGGAATAATAACTAGTTTACATGAGACAAACGATAGGCTCTTAAATACTGCCTCGCCTCCAACAGGATAGGAATTTAATTGCTTTTGTCATGACCATATTCTTACGATCACCACTAATTACTCCATCCAATGAAGCCTTTCAGAGTACACAAGGAGTGAAGGCAGATAATCCGAAACAATGCTTGGTGGCAGATTTGTAACGATTTCGTATTCATCCTTTTACAGAAAACTCACCGCTCGTAATACAGTTCTGAATCAAACCTCTGAAAATGAACAGCGAGCAAAGCCAAATAACCTGACAGCGTGGAATCAGTACAACGATTTAATATTTATCTTCATATATATAATTAACCGCCAATAATGATTTCTTAGTTTCAGACGACGGAGCTACACGAACGAAACAAGTAATACAGAGTCGTTAAGCAGATAACACCACGACCACCGGTAATGTAACGCCTGCCGCCACCATTGCCACTATAAATCACCTCAGTCACCACCACCACCGATAAAAGAATGATTAACCAGCTTATAAATGTACCCATGAACGAAAAGAATAGTGAGAATAACCACAATCAGATCACCACACAAATAACAGCATCAACATCACCATTAACAACAATCATCACCACAACCACCATTACCTACCCCCCCCCCCCCCAAACACACACACACACGGGAAAACAAATCACACACGGTGAAAAAAACAAACACACGGAAAAAATGTGTTCACTCCTCCCTGTTTGTCGTGTGGGATGTGATGTCCTCTGTCTAACCTCTCCCAAACACGGTACACATGCACTGACACACACACACACACACACACACACACACACACCCTTACACCTACACTCAGAGGCAGCGATATACACATAGGGAACAACATGGAACACAGTATACATTGCAACGTGAGGAAATGAGATGAGATAATAATGGAGAAAAAAGAATGTTCGTAGACAACAGACATTCATGGGGCTGGAGGGTCATGCAGAGAAAATTGGAGGAGGAGAGAATGGAGAGAGAGGAAGGTAGGAACAGAGAGAGGAGTGTGTGTGTGTGTGTGTGTGTGTGTGTGTGTGTGTGTGTGTGTGTGTGTGTGTGTGTGTGTGTGTGAAGTATGAGTGCATGGATAAAGGGAGATAAAAGAATATGGGGGAAATGGAGAAAGGGAATGTGTTAAGATATTTGAGAGCAATGGAAAGGAGAAAATAGAATGTGTGTGTGTGTGTGTGTGTGTGTGTGTGTGTGTGTGTGTGTGTGTGTGTGTGTGTAAAGTAGGAAATGGAGAAAGGGAGAGAAAGGGAATGCGTTCAGATATTTGAGGGCAATGGAAAGGAGAAAATAGAATGTGAGTATATGTGTCTGTGTATGAGAGAGAGAGAGAGAGAGAGAGAGAGAGAGAGAGAGAGAGAGAGAGAGAGAGAGAGAGAGAGAGAGAGAGAGAGAGAGAGAGAGAGAGAGAGAGAGAGAGAGAGAGAGAGAGAGAGAGAGAGAGAGAGAGAGAGAGAGAGAGAGAGAGAGAGAGAGAGAGAGAGAGAGAGAGAGAGAGAGAGAGAGAGAGAGAGAGAGAGAGAGAGAGAGAGAGAGAGAGAGAGAGAGAGAGAGAGAGAGAGAGAGAGAGAGAGAGAGAGAGAGAGAGAGAGAGAGAGAGAGAGAGAGAGAGAGAGAGAGAGAGAGAGAGAGAGAGAGAGAGAGAGAGAGAGAGAGAGAGAGAGAGAGAGAGAGAGAGAGAGAGAGAGAGAGAGAGAGAGAGAAAAAGGACCCATGAAGGAGACAAGAAAAGCCGAGACGAGGCGGAAAGTCAAAATCAACAGACAGGCCAGACTGGCGCCGCGGGGGTGAGGCGGCATGAGCGAAGAGGAGCGACAGCCAAGCAAGTGTTTCGAAGATCCATTCATCTCCGTGTTGTTATCAGAACTTCCATGCGCACCGCCGCCGAGACGCGCGCAAACAAATCCGGGGGCGGCATTAGCATATAAATTGGCAGCTGTAATAGAGTTGCATAAAGATGAGCAATACATATGCGTCCCTGCAACGAGACACACGCAGAACACAAGGGCCTAATTGAACGCCTCTTAATTATTATCCCCGAGCGTCCTGAGTTGCGTTGTGTATCCTGTGAAGGCTAAAGGGACCATGTGAGAGAGAGAGAGAGAGAGAGAGAGAGAGAGAGAGAGAGAGAGAGAGAGAGAGAGAGAGAGAGAGAGAGAGAGTGAGAGAGAGAGGTTTCAGAACGAGGATAAGGCTTGACAAGCCTTGATCCTCTACGCGCCTCGCCGTCCGTCCGCAGGGGTCAGGGCGGCACCGAGCGGCTCACGAGGCAGTTTTCAAGAGGCTCTTCCCGCCCACATCGATCAGGAAATGGCAGGAGGGGCATCAGGCGTCCTGAGGGTGGACACGCGAACAGTCCTGCCGCATTTCACTCTGCTCTCAAGTCACGCCCCTCGCACACCTTGTAAACCGAAGAGGCTCAGGTGCAGCGGCGGAGGCGTGTGTGTGACTGTGTGCTGTGGCCTCAAGTTTATGGGCGATAAATAAATACTGCCCTGAGGAATGGAGGTGGCCCTTTGTCGGCTGGGAGAGGCATATTGGGTAAGGGAGACTCCAGGTCACCCTCGTTTATGCAATTTCCCTGCATCCCCATTCCTTCCTCCTTTCCCCTATTCAACCTCCACGTTCTCCTTATCTCCTCCTTCCTTTCTATATCCTTTAACTATCTAATCCTAACGATCTCTCTCCCTTTCACCCATCGACCTCTTTCCCTTTCAGGCTCTCCATCCTTCTTCTTTCCCCTTTTCATTTCAGCCGTCAAGATCGCCCTTCATTGCTTCTTCTTTCCATTTCAGTCATCTTTCGTACCTTCCTCTCTTCACTTTCAGCCTTAATTAAGTTTTTTCTCTCTTTTTCCTTCTCTGTTCCTTTTATAGCAACAACGTATTCCTGCATTCCTTTCCTTCCTCTATCCTCTTCCCAGCCCCGATGTCCTTCTTCCTAGCCCTTCCCTCCCTCTCTGAGCCTTCAACATCCTTCTTCCTTTCTTAAATTCCTCCTTCTTTCCCAACTCTTTCCCTGCAACGTAATTCTCCAATCCTTCCTCTTCCTTCCAAACTCCTCTTCTTCACTCCTATTCGCCTTCAACATCCTCCTTTTTCCTTCCTGCACCTCTCTTTTCCAGCCTCTGTAATTCATTTTTCTTGCCTCTTTCCCTTTCTTTCCTCGGCAACCTCTCGGGAACAAGTCAGAGAGAATATTGAATTTGGTCGTCCATGAATCACACTCGCACGAACTTTTGTATCCTTAGCGTGCCACTCCGAGATAACCTGACGATCCCGCAGGACTAGGAGAGGGATTAGAGAGCGAAGGAAGTCTGGCAAACGGAATAATGTATACGGCATGGAGATGAGTATATTTTAAGAGACCTACGAAGTTTTTGGAAAGTTTAAAATTAATTAGATTAGTTGGAGATGAATGTGGAGGAAGGAGAAAGGAGGAGGAGGTGGTGCTGTCGGAATTGTAAATAAAATAAAGGATGATGCGAGGAACGAATTGAAGGAACAAGTATAATGTGGATAAAAATGATGAGTAGGGAACGAGAGGAAAGTCGATGTGAGTAAACATAGTATTCACTTCGATTTTTTTTTCTTTTTTCACCACTTTGCTTTCCCATAACGGAGGTCAAAGCTAAAGCTGCATTAGGTCTAATATGTATGGCAGCTTTCATGTCACCTTCAAGCTACAATTTAATATTACAGGTGATGCGAGCCTTACACAAGTGTGATAGGATTTTACATTAATATACATACACGTGAAAACTCCGTCAGATAATTTTACTACATTTTGAAAGTAAAAAAAAAAATAACCTTCCCCTTAAAATGATTATTATAAATATATAAGTCTTACATAACTGCGGGTTCATTTCCTGTAAAACTGTTAATGGAGTTGCTTCATTTTTCCTTTGAAGAGAGCGATAAAAAAGTTTTCGCTGAATACTTCTCCTGAGCCTGGCGGATTACATTACTATTTTCAAATGAACGGCAAATCTGATTTTTTAATTGCCTTCATAATTTTTTGGTAAAGTGATGATAAAAATTATAGTCACTAGTATACTGCGAGCTTTTATAATCTGTCTACATTATTATATTTTTTTTCAGATGAATCAAAAAAGAAAATAATTTTGCCATATACCAAGACACTTTAATCCCATAAGGACAACTGTAAAACAAGGAACACTTGATCCTGCAGAGTGCATCGTAAGGATATAGACGCCCAGACCCCTCCCGTCACATTTCCCCACCTCCCAGACGGACCGCCCCGCCCAGGCAAACAAACACCAGCAAACGTTTATCACCGTCTCTGTGCAAGGGACGTAAATATTTAAAGCGAAAAACTCCACTCTGTGCACCCACTCAGGAGGCGTCGGACGGCGTGAGAAGCAGCGAGGTGTGTGTGCGTGTGTGTGTGTGTGTGTGTGTGTGTGTGTGTGTGTGTGTGTGTGTGTGTGTGTGTGTGTGTGTGTGTGTGTGTGTGCGCATTATTTACATGGATTTCACCTCGCCAGCGTCTAATAATGACCCACACGACCTTCAGATAAATGAGGTAAGAAAATATTTTGGTGCGTGGAAAGGACAGGCTGCAGGGCTAATGCCGAGTGACGAAAAGAAAATAACAGACTATGCAAAAAATGCCTGGAAACGCTTACGAGAAGAAAATTAAATATAAATGAAAAAACAAAAGATCGCTTCAGACCCGTGATGGATTCCAGCACTTAAATCAGATTACAATGCAAATTCGGCTGAAATCTTCAAAGGAACGTAAAATAAATTCGGGTCGGTAAATAATAGATTCACATGAGCTGCCTGGAGTGGGCTGGTCAGCTTTTTTCTACATTACTTTTCAGTTTTCTTTTGAAACTTTCTAAAGGAACAAACGATAAATCATGACTTTGTATATATCAAACATGGATTGTTATATAAGTTACATGAAGAGGAAAGGGGAAAAAAAAGCGTGAATTCAAATAACAAAGCAACATTTAACTAAGTCGCCATTTGAATAAGTCAGCACTGAGCATTTAAACGATCAAGGATTTAAATCGAGTATGCATTTGAATAAAGTCTTTGCAATAAAAAGTGTACATGTCGCCTGGACGAGAGGGCGGCGTACAGCTGAGTGAATGTGGGGCGGGAGGGAGCGAGGGAGGAAAAGAGAACGAGAAAGTAGGCTGAATGTGGAGCAGAGGAGAGGACAGGAGGAAGGGACACGATAGCAGGTCACCTCTTTACCCCCCTTCTTACACACACACACACACACACACACACACACACACACACACACACACACACACACACACACGCCACTCGCGCTAATGAACACGCTCCGCGGACAGCCCGAGAAGAATGGCCAAGGGAATGAAAAACACAATATATAAAAATAAAAGGAACACATCTCCGTGATTTCTTGAGCCATGTTTCTGCGTATCCACCAGGAATATAAAGTCACGTGAGCCTGACTGTGTGAACGCACCTACACACACACACAAATAAATAAATAATTAAATAAATAAGAAGAAAAAAGAAAGAAGAAAGAAAGAAAAAGAAAGAACTCCATCTAGGTATGATTTATTCTCTCTCTCTCTCTCTCTCTCTCTCTCTCTCTCTCTCTCTCTCTCTCTCTCTCTCTCTCTCTCTCTCTCTCTCTCTCTCTCTCTCTCTCTCTCTCTCGTGTAAATAGACGCCGTGCATCACAACAAACCCGTAACCGTGATCCCGCAAGTACCACCACCTCTATTACCAAGCCTCTAGATAACTTAAAAATCCTTAGTTTCAATGCGCGTAGCCTAAGAAACAAATTTGATGAACTGAGATGTCTTGCTTTAACAGAAAATTTTGACATAATTGCTATAACCGAAACATTTATCGACACCACAAATATTGATTTAAGTTCCGAATACAACATAGATGGCTACAGACTCTTCAACAAAGATCGTGTAAACCGTAGAGGCGGTGGCGTCGCCCTTTATGTCAAAAGCTATTTGCAACCCACTGACAAAACACCGGGAAACAGTAACGTTGAACATTTGTGCGTGCGAGTAAACATTGCAAAAGTCAACTTAAATATATCTGTCACCTACAGACCTCCCGGGCAATCACGCGATGACGACCTTGAAATGTACAGCGTCTTAAGGCAGTCACTTAATAACAGCGACTCACTGATATTAGGAGACTTTAACCTTCCCCATATCGACTGGGCGACACTGTCAGGTACAGAAGGCGAGTCACATAGAATGATCGAATTTCTAGAAGAAAATTATCTAAGCCAAATGGTTTCTGAGCCAACTCGACAAAATAATATACTCCTTGTTATAACAACCCAAGATAACCTAGTCAGTAGTGTCACGGTAGGAGAACACCTCGGTTCTTGCGATCATAAATTAGTGCGCGTCGACATTAAAGCTCAATCATCAGTGACTGAAAATAAAGTAAAGGTGCCCAATTTCAAAAGAGCTAACTTCGTAGAAATCCGACAAAACTAACAGAAATACAACTATCAGATGACGGCAACGTAGAGGAAGCCTGGCTAAGCCTTAAAATCACTTACTCACTCAGCAGAACACATTCGTCCCCTTGTGCGAAGCGAATTAACACTAATAAAAAGCCCACCGTGGTTTAATAGCGAAATTAAACAATCAGTCAATGAGAGAAAATTGTTTTACAGGTTAAAGAAAGAACAAAGCACGCCCGAAAACATTAGACTTTATAATGATGCCAGACGACGAGTAAAAAGACTAGTAGGTCAGGCAAAGCGTAGATACGAAGAAAATATTGCAGCCAACTGTAAAAATAATCCGAAATCTTTCTTCAGTTACATAAACAACAGAAAGGCGATCAAAAGTGGTATTGGACCTTTAACAAACAGCGACGGTGCACTAGTGACTGACAGCCAACACATTGCAAACCTCTTAAACAATTACTTTTCCTCGGTGTTTAATACTAACAGTCTTCCTCTCGCTACCACCAACACCAGTACTATTGTAAATCTCGAGCATGCATTGCCTAATTTTGAAATAACAACCGATGAAGTCCTTAAAGCTCTCCATTCACTTAAAACAAATAAAAGTCCTGGACCTGACAAAGTATATCCAACTCTGCTGAAAGAAACAAAGAGCGAAATACTCTCCTCCCTCACAACCGTATTCAATATGTCCTTGCGACAAGGCATCGTCCCTTCAGATTGGAAAAAGGCTAACGTGACACCGATTTTCAAGAAAGGAGACAAAAAAGTACCAGGTAACTACAGGCCCATTAGTCTAACTTCGGTTGTAGGTAAGCTACTTGAGGGCATAATTAGAGACAAAATTGTGAATTACCTTGAAAGCCACTCATTGATTGGGGACTCACAACATGGCTTCCGAAACAAAAGATCCTGCCTATCAAACCTATTAACCTTTATAACGACCTCTTCACTGTTTATGACGTAACCAAATCACTGGACGTAGTCTATCTTGATTTCAAGCGTTTGATAAAGTCCCACATCATAAATTACTTTACAAATTAAAGCAAATAGGTATTGACGGTCAAGTAAACCAATGGATCGCGAATTGGTTGAGCAACAGACAACAAAGAGTAGTGATCGACGGATTTAACTCAGAGTGGGCGCCTGTCACTAGTGGCGTCCTCAGGGCTCGGTCCTTGGCCCAGTGCTCTTCATTATTTACATCAACGACGTGGATGTTGGACTCAATAACCGCATTAGTAAATTTGCAGACGACACAAAGATTGGCAACTCGGTTCTCACTGACGAAGACAGGCAAAGCCTCCAAGAGGATTTGCACAAAATTTCAACGGTCGGATAGATGGGAGATGCCCTTTAACGTAGACAAGTGCCAGGTCCTTCAAGTTGGAACGAGGAATAAGAAGTTCGAATACGAAATGCGCGGCGTTAAACTCAAAAGCGTTCAATGCGTCAAAGACTTGGGGTCAAAATCGCGTCAAACCTCAAATTCTCACAGCAATGCATCGATGCAGCAAATAAAGCGAACAGAATGTTGGGCTTCATTAAAAGAAACTTTGTATTCAAGAATAAAGATGTAATACTCCGCTCTACAACAGTTTAGTCAGACCCCACTTGGAATATGCGGTACAGTTTTGGTCTCCCACCATGCAAAGGATATTGCTAAATTAGAAGGTGTTCAGCGTCGGGCAACGAAAATGATCCCTTCCTTGCGCAACAAATCCTACGAAGAAAGGCTTTCTACCCTTAACATGTTCTCTCTTGAGAAACGTCGCCTCCGAGGAAAACTGATCGAATGTTTTAAAATACTTAATGGTTTCACGAATGTAGACAGATCAACATTGTTTATGATCGATGACACTTTGCGCACGAGGAACAATGGCGTAAAACTCAGATGTAGACAAGTAAATTCAGACTGCACCAAATTTTTCTTCACCAACGTTGTAGTGCGAGAATGGAATAAGCTTCCACCGTCAGTGGTCCAGTGTAACACGATTGACTCCTGCAAAAATAAGCTCGACCGTCACTTCCTTCATCTTAATATCAACTAGAGTAGAACTGCAACGTTTTGGAGTCTTCTGAGTAATGTAAAATCACTTAGGTTTAAGGACAGACCACCAAGTCTGGACCATGGGGTCTGTGTGGTCTGATTTTCTATGTAAATCTATGTAAATCTCTCTCTCTCTCTCTCTCTCTCTCTCTCTCTCTCTCTCTCTCTCTCTCTCACACACACACACACACAAAAGACTAAATCATTTTCATTTGTTTTTTTGCACATGTATAATTACCTTTCTCCTCCTCCTCCACGTAAGCTCTGTTCTCTTGTTTCTCCTTTTCCCCCTGCATATTCTTCATCATCATCGTCATTGCTGGTTGTTGTTGTTTTCCCCACAAAGGCTTTCTTGCCCTACATTACGACTCCTTGATCTCATCTCCGGCCGCGCCCAGGATGTCAAGGAAGATCATGGCTGGAAGAAACAGGGGCCGGGCGGGACAAATCGGACCTTTCTCAGTAACGAACGCGGCTAACTATCCTACCCTTTTTTTGGTGTGTGTGTGTGTGTGGTGTGTATGTGTATGTGTGTGTGTGTGTGTGTGTGTGTGTGTGTGTGTGTGTGTGTGTGTGTGTGTGTGTGTGTGTGTCCCCCCCTTTAATTCGTCCCCGCGAGGCAAACTCTTAGTCCTCTTTCTTTCTTTCCTCTCTTTCCAGAACCTTTTGTCCCATATCAAGACTTTCTCCTACAGGCAAACAACTGATATGTTTTTGTTTGCCTTTCCCACAAATTAAACAAAATAACTCTTCTCTTCTCTTCTCTTCTCTTCTCTTCTCTTCTCTTCTCTTCTCTTCTCTTCTCTTCTCTTCTCTTCTCTTCTCTTCTCTTCTCTTCTCTTCTCTTCTCTCTCTCTCTCTCTCTCTCTCTCTCTCTCTCTCTCTCTCTCTCTCTCTTAGTACCCTTCTTCCTTCGACAAGACTCTTCAAAAACCTCTCCGGCACCATGGTTGTTTCCTGGAACCTCTCTACCTTCCAGTGGTAAACTATGAGGCTTTTCCCTTCCTCATGCTGGATAATAAACCCTCTCATCAAGCTCAAGTTCACTACTGTATGCGATGCCTCAAGGTAAAAGTCATCGTGGCCGCCGCCGTTGATGAGTGGCTTTGTGTGCGTGCGTGAGTGCGTGCGTGCGTGGTGTGCAACTCACTTCCCAAAAAGCCGTGAAGGGATGGGCGGGGCGTGAGAGTCCATCATCCTGTTCTTGCATTATCCTCGCCCACTCTGCGTCATCCTCATCTATTTCTTATCTCAGTCTCCTCCCTTCAATCATACATCCGTTTCAGCATCACTACGACCACCACCGCCAACACCAACACCAACACCACCAACAAAACCAACAACATCAAAATAAAACCAAGAAATCCGCGGCTTTTCTTACATCGTTTTCTTTGTCCATCTTCCATCACAGTTTTTCGTTTTCCATGCATATTACCCACTCCCCCACCCCTTTTCTTTACCTTTCCTTCCGTGCCTCTTCTCCTTTTTCTCCTCCATGGGTCTGGAACTAGCCGGTTTTCCCTTCCCAGCGTCGATTCCATCCTCGTCATGCACTCCCGGCGTCTGTCTTCCCCACGTCCATATACTGCATCCCCTCCTCTTGCTCTTTCCTCCGGGCCTCCTCCTCCTCCTCGCCATGCCAGAACCGGTCGTTGCTGCTGCACCATCCCCAGCACGCCAACAGAGCCGCAGACCAAAAAGTGTGAGTAGTAATTATAAGTATTGTTAAGTTGTTTAGGTGGTGCTGCTGTTGGTGGTGGTGGTGGTGCAAAAGAAATGAAGTAGCAACAAAAAGCAATACCAGCTTTTCTCCATCTCCCTGTTCTTTCTCGCTCATCCAGCCGCCATGATCCTAGGTACACAGGAGGCGCGCCCAGAAATACCCAGCCTGCGAGGAATGCTGTAAGAAACGTCACTGAAATGCCCTGAGAACGAGCCCCGTCGCCACACCCTTGGCCGTGCACCTGTCACTAGAAACACAACCCACGCCAAGTTTTCCGTTTGTTTATATATTCCCTCCAGCCGCGGCCACGCCCTCAGCCCATCGCCTTGCCTCGCGACGGACGTGGACGGGAGAGGATTCGTGACCTTCCTCAGTTTTACGCTCCACCAGCAGGTTCACCGTTATTCTGCTGCACCGCGGGTCTCAGAAACTTTAAAGAAAATGCATTTACTCCTTAATTACTTCTGAGCGTGAAAATGCGAGTTGCACATCGATGAAACGTAATTAACCCCTGCATAGCGGACATTATATGATTTAATGAACATCTATGTAATCGGAGTTGCTTCCAAGCGTGATAACACAAAAATAAACATCCATCAAATGTGATTGAATTTGCAAAATGCAGATTTAATTCTTTAATTTATCACAGAGAAAAAAGTGACTAAAAAGCTAATATTTTACTCTCATCTCTATCTCAAAATTTAGCAAACCGTCACATAACCATCGAAATACAAAAAAACGATAACACACACTGCTGGCCTCACAAAAATCACACGCAGCGGAGTAAGTAATCCACAAAATGCAGCATCGATCACTTTGTATATTACTGAGAAGAAATACAGTAAAACACTCGTGCATTACTGACTTATTCCCTCAAGAAAAAAGTCTAACGAAATTTCATACACTACACTTTCCATAAAAAAAAAATCACACGCCCCAAGTCCAGGTAACTGATTACCTCCACGCAAAATTCACACTTTAGTTTATCACCGGAAAGAAATAATTTTAAAAAGTTACTACCTTTTCATTCACGAACTCCAAAAACGCAGCGAAATATCACGTACGCGAAACCTAGAAAATAAATAGACGTCACTTTTAAAAACATAATAATGCCACAAACTACTGACCCGTTCATTAGAAAGAACCATTTTGACTCCCTAAAGCGCACGAAAACACCACACTGTACCGACGGGAGCAAAAACAACTCCACATCCAACTAGGTAACGCAACATAACACGCCCCTCGAGCCCGACATTCACTATTACTGCAGCGTTCCCACCGCCACTAAGGACCTGAGGGGCTTGGCGGGGCGGCCGTAAACCGATCACCAATGGCCACCAGCAATTAAAACTTTCCTTTGTTGCAAAGCCCGGCAGCAACCAGCAATGGGAGGGGCGCACAGGAAGGGAGTGGTGGAAACGGGATTAGTGATTCGGTGAAGCGGTAGGGAAAGGATGGGAGGGAATGGGATACAGAGAAAAGGCTGGGAAGGGGGGATAGAGAAGAAAGTGAAATGGATAGTTGTTGGAAAGGGGGAACAGGAATGGAGGGAAAACACCGGATTGGGATTGGGTAACATGGCGGGGAATAAGAGATGGGGTATAGGGAAGAGGTAAGAGATTGAAAGAGGCTAAAAAATAATGAAATGGAGTAAAGGGGTGGGAAGGATGAGAAAGAGAGAAAGGAATAAAGCTAAGTGGATATGATGGGGGATAATAGAATGAAGGGGAAGAAGAGGGAGGGGACGGAAAGCGATGAACATAAAACTGAAGAACAGGAGTAAAGGGATGAAAAGTTTGATAAAGAAAAATAAACGAATAAAACAAAATAGCGACAATGGGAGATAATGGGATGACAGGAAGATAATGGCATAGCAGAAAGAGAAGGACGGAAAGAGGGAAAAAGTAGAGTAAAATATAGGTAAAAAAAATGTTAGGGAGAAGGGATGAATGGGACATGGCAATAGGTGGGACATGTGTTAAGCGGAGAAAAAAAAAATTAACGAAGACAGAAGGGTTAATGGGGAGGAGATGAAGAGCGAGAAGCCTTGGAGACAAATTTAGAAGGATGGGTGAGGAAAAAGGGGGAAGGGGGGGAGACGGTGTGAGGAGTGGAGGAGAAAGGAAGGAGGGAGGTGGGGGTAAAGAGGAGGGAGAAGAAGGACGAGGAACGTAACAGCTGGCGAAATGAAGACACAGTGGAGGAGACGTTGTTTGCTCTCCTCACGTAAATCGCAGCCGAAAGAGAGAGAGAGAGAGAGAGAGAGAGAGAGAGAGAGAGAGAGAGAGAGAGAGAGAGAGAGAGAGAGAGAGAGAGAGAGAGAGAGAGAGAGAGAGAGAGAGAGAGAGAGAGAGAGAGAGAGAGAGAGAGAGAGAGAGAGAGAGAGAGAGAGAGAGAGAGAGAGAGAGAGAGAGAGAGAGAGAGAGAGAGAGAGAGAGAGAGAGAGAGAGAGAGAGAGAGAGAGAGAGAGAGAGAGAGAGAGAGAGAGAGCAACAGGAATAACGAGAATTAAGAAAGGACGAAAAAATGAAGAAAAACGTGACTATCGGAGATAAATGTAAGAGAAAAATCAACAGAGCTTTCTCAAGGACAAGTTTCTCACAAGCCGATGAGAGTTAAGAATGTTGAACCCTCTACATATATTCACCACCACCACCACCATCTCCTCGTCCTCCTTTTCAACTTCCTTCGTATACTTCTTCCTGAATTTATTCGCCGCCATATTTCTATTTTTCGTTCATCTCATTTCTCCTCCATTTTCCTTTCATTCTCAAATTACGTTTCCATCCCTAATCCTTTATATTAGTTTTCTCCTCCCTTCCTTCATGCTCCCAATATCTTTTTCTCAATCCAATTTATTTTTCCATCGCTTTCCCGTAAGTACATTTTCATTCTCGAATTATATTTCGTTTCCTTTCCTTTCATAATCTCTCTTCAAACCTTGCCTTTATTTTCCTCTCTTACACATTCCTTTCATCACCTTTCCTTTTCTATTCCTTTTATTTTTCTTTCCTCAATGACCTTTTCACCTTCCCTTCCTTCATTACATTTTCCCAACACTCCTTTCCCTTCATTTTCTATCTCTTCACCTTTCCTCTGCATCCCCTTAATTAACTTCCCTCTCTCTCATCTTCATTCCACGTTCCTTTCATGTTCCAATAATTCTTCACCAACTCTCCTCTCCTCCTCCCTTTCTCCCTCCTTCCACCTCTGATTCATCGCTTTATATCCATCCACTCTTCAAAGCCACCCTCCATTTCCTTAACTTTCGCCCCAGCCCCTTTGACCACGCTGGGTGCCCCCCTCTCGCCCTTAACTTTGAACGAACCCTACACTTTTTTTTTCGTCCTCACCTGCAAGTATCGCCGTGTGTTCCTTAATTGCGCCTCCAAATTTTTTCTCACACTTTTCCTTCGTCCCGAGAATCTCTACTCCTCCTCCTCCTCTTCCCTCTCATCATCGTCTTCACCATTCTCCTGCTTCTCCTCCTCCTCCTCGGCTTCGTCTTCGCCCTCGTCCTCGTCCTCCTCCTCTTGTACTTTCTCTCCATGTCTCCATTGTTCCTCTTTTTCCCTCATGCAGTTCTTTTTCTTCGCCTCCTCTTTCTTTTTTTCTTTTCACCCTCCTCCTCATCTTCCTCCTGCTCCAGCATCTTTGTTTTTTCTTGTGCCTTCCCCCCTCCTATTTCTGCGTCTCTTCTGTTCTCTTCCTAGCCTCCATTTCTTTCCCCTCCCGTGTTTTCCCTGCCTTCCACTCTCCTTCTCGTCCTCCACCTCGTCCTGAGTGCTTTCTTTTTCTACCTCCACCTCCATCTCCTTCGTCGTCTCTGCCTCCTCTTTCTCCTCCTCACGCCTCTGCTCTACCTCTTCCTCTCTTACCTTTACTTCCTCCTTCTCCTTCTCTTCTTGTTTCTCCTCCTCCTCCTGCGTCCTTTTTTTTTTTACACTCAATCTTCTACGTCTTCTGTGCCTCCTCTTTCCCCTCCTCACGCGTCTGCTCTACTTCTTCCTCTCCTACCTTTACTTCCTCCTCCTCCTCCTCCTCCTCCTCCTCCTCCTCCTCCTCCTCCTCTTCTCGGCCCTGCAGGAGAGACAAGACAAACTTCCCGCCGTGCGTTTCCCTCGTGCAATTAAGATGCCTCGGCCTCGTCGCGCGGGAAATATATCCTACCTGTAATTATTCACCTGGCCAAGCTTGTGTGTGTGCGTGTGCGTGTGCGTGTGTATTTGTACGTATATTGCATTTCCTTGGGATCAGTATTCTATCTAACTAATAAACAAACTAACTAGCTATGTGTGTGTGCATGTGTGTGTGTGTGTGTGTGTGTGTGTGTGTGTGTGTGTGTGTGTGTGTGTGTGTGTGTGTGTGTGTGTGTGTGTGTGTGTGTGTGTGTGTGTGTGCGTGCATGTGTGTGAAGTTGAAAAGAAACGTCAAAAAGCACTCCCAGGCCTCCACGTCGGCCATTGTGTTGAAGAATTCTTGATTTCCTTGAGAGGCGAAAAAAAAAAATAACGCACATTACCTCCTTCGTGACCTTTGCAATGGAGGTGAGAAAAATATAATTCCACGTTTTTTCTCTCCCATTCAAGGTCCAACAAATATCATCCACGGCAATAAAAAGAAGTAAAAATGCATCACAGTGACCTGAACCCGAGAACCGAAAAAATCTCCGGGAAAACAATTATAAGTTTCCAGCAATTAGATGAAAAGAAATGAGTCGAGTTCCAGAGCGATGCGTCACAATGTTGCAGACCTTCAATAAACGTTAGGGAGGTCGTCTGTGTAGCGTTGAAGATCACGTTCGGTAGAAGGAGTCCGAAATGGAGAGACAAGGAATGTGATGTGAAGGGAATGAAGGAAAGGATGTGAGGTCATTATGAGGAAGACCAACACGACGACTAACGAGGAGGAGGAGGAATGAATACAGAATACGAGGAATACAGAATACAATGAATACAGAATACAATGAATACAATGAATACAGAATACAATGAATACAATGAATACAGAATACAATGAATACAATGAATACAGAATACAATGAATACAATGAATACAATGAATACAGAATACAATGAATACAATGAATACAGAATACAATGAATACAATGAATACAATGAATACAGAATACAATGAATACAATGAATACAGAATACAATGAATACAATGAATACAATGAATACAGAATACAATGAATACAATGAATACAGAATACAATGAATACAATGAATACAATGAATACAGAATACAATGAATACAATGAATACAGAATACGACGAGAGACAGGGGAAAAGTTGAGGAAAGTGATGACATGGATAGGAAGGAACGCCGCGAGGTTATAAGGAAAGCCACTAACACGCGATGGAATGATGTAAATTTGTAAAGCGAGATGAAGACAGATTAAGAATATATTAAAAAAAAAACTGTTGAGAAAGGATCGATCATTAGGATTAAGCTGAGTTTAATATATACTAACATGAAAATCAGTACAAAACAATAGGAATAAACATAAGAGTAAAAAGGATGGGTGGGAAGGAGAAAAATGCAGGTGTATACATGGTGAGAGGTTAATCAACATAACAGAAAGTTGATCTTCGTAACACAAGGGGAAGGTAAGTACAGGAAGGGCATCACTTGAAGAGGCATGATTCAGAAAGACTAGCAAGGGATAATTAATTCAAAACAGAGGAAACATACAGATTAGAGTTTAGTGATGTCGTTGAATGATGATACACAGGGAGAGATAACGAAGTTTTGAGGAACATTTTAGTGGTATTGTAAGAGTATCAGCGCCTCCAGGAGAAAACAGGGAAAGCCAGTACAGCAGTTGCGCCCTCCCCGACTCACTCCCCGGACCGCCAGCACTTCACGAGGCGCGGCTGTCACGGTTTTTGTCTGCCTGTCTGTCCTCTGTTCCCTCCGTGCTGAGTCACGCGGCCACTCTCGCTGCCTCGCCTGTTCGTTCGCTCAGCCTCACTCTGTCCTTCTCGCTGTCCCGTTTTTATATCAAAGGACGGCTTGGTAATACTGTTGCAATACGTGTGGTCATCGTTTTTTATTACTCATTATGGGAAGCAGCCAAGACCGCCTGAGTAAAGGAAATACCGATGAGGTGAGTTCAAACACTGCACGTGCACAAAGGCTGGCATTTTAAGGAGTCAACACGGGGTCTTTGCTTCACTTATCCTCGTACTACGCAACTCACAACCAATTCCTCTGATTCCAAGAAATTTTACTGATGTTCATCCTTACTAATCGCAATTAGCTGTAAAACGTGTACACACAAGCTGAGAGGAAGTCAATACTAACGAGGGTTCACGCACATTCCCCGTTTCCTTTGTTGCTTTTTCTTCCTAACAATTAAATTTGCTTGCCATCCACGATGCACTTCACTTAAATGAGTCGTTTGACCCCACTAGTGCAAACACACTTCCGGGAATCACATCACCCCCCCACGCCCCCTCACACCCTCACTAGCCCCTGTATCCATGGGGTCCACCACGCCTCTTTTCCTTATGACTGTACTTTTCACTCCTTGCTGCCACACTGCCTAGGATACAAGGAATGGAAGGCACAGTAATTTGAAATTTTAGTCTTAATGAGGAGTATATCTCAGTTCATATAAAAATATTTACGTTTTGCCAAAGTTCAATATCAAACGTATATTCTGATTTTCTATGAACTTTTGTGGCAAGGCTAAATGTGTTCTTGGCAGCATCTTCTTTGCCTACGATAGTTTTGATGCACCAGTAAAATCAGTCCGTGGCGTCAGGAGCTTCCAAGAATGTGTCAGTCGTGTAGTTACGACGTACTCGTAGCTCAGGCCCGCCATGCCTCCCTCCCTCAGCCTCTCCCCCATGAAAAGGACACCGCGCCTCGGCCAACAAGGCAGGACAGACGGCTCGTCCACCTGGGAGGCAGGTGTGCACGCTCTGATTCACGTGGCAGGACAGTTAGCCGCTGAACTACAACTCAGTGGCTAACTGTCGTGGTCATCTGGCAATGTGTATACGCGCCGCCCACATGTTACGCTCACTAGTGGCGCGGCGTAAAGGCCTCGTGTAGCTTCTGGCTGCTTGGCGCTTATTAACGCGCTGCGGCTACCTGCACTCAACGCCTCCTACAGTAGTTCAGTATTACACATCCATACATCAATCTGCTCATCGCTACGCATGTTTCTCCACGCGCTTTTATTATTGATGCTTCAGCGTTTTCGTTCCCTACACTCAACACTCTCCTTCTTTATAATATAGAATCTACAAAAATCAAATCAAAGGTGCCTGTTTCTAATTATTACTCTTGCTCTTTATGCGTCAGCGCTCGGCAGACGGCAACCCTAGTTGAAAAAAACTGACGCCTGGGGCGACGTGATCCAGGCGGCGGCGGCCTTCACCTCCTTGTTGGCATTTGACGCAACGCTCCACCTTCGGCTTGACCGCTTTATTCTGGCACAAACAACACCTGATTGGAGCTGTGTGTTGACTTACCTGCTGCATGACAGTCAAAGCACTTACCAGTTCCTTAGGTTTTGTAAAGGCATGCAATGGGCACAACAGTGTAATATTTTATGTATTACTTAATTTCAGTAACTCATCATCTCAACCTAAAATTGCCACACTAAAACCCCAGAAATCATGCAATATAAGCATACGCTGTATTACTGAGTGGCGCAAAAAAAAAACTTTAACGATTGCGACATAAGTGAGATATGTAAGGCCTTGGTGGGCAGCGAGAATTGTAAAACGGTTACGCTAAATTACCTTTATGTCGGCCCACGCCTCGAAATTACGTGTTAGCCTGCCGGCATCATATATACATCGTGTTAGTTAATGTGGCTTCTTGGAAACGAAAGGAAAACACTAACGTTTTCATGTCAAAATCAAGTGTGTGTGTACTCACCGACGCTGTGGAGCCGCCGTGCCCGACCCTGCGGAAGAAAGGATTGATTAGTTTGCCTCTTCGTCTCATTCTCCGAAAACAACGGAAAGAACTTAATCAAGATTGAAATCTATTCAGTCCAAAATGAAGAAAATAGTCCTCTGTGGAATAAAAGAAGCACATGGAAAAACCTGAAATCAATCATGACCTTAATATCAAAATGAAAAAAAAAAATTATGTGTCAGAGCGTGGTGGAAAGGAACTGCTAAATTTCATGTGGAATAAAAGAAGCACATGGAAAAACCTGAAACCAAACATGACCTTAATATCAAAATGAAGAAAAAACATGTTTTATGTGTTGGAGCGTGGTGGAAAGGAACTGCTAAATTTCATGTTACTTTTCATGCCAAATAGCAATAGAAAACTGATATGTGTTTGGGAAATGTATATGTTTATCCATCGTCAGTCTGATTCCCTCAGCGAGCGGCAGCGCGCGGGGATCGGGGCAAGGCAAGGGTGAAGGTGAAGATGCACCGGAGGGCTGCCCCGGGCGACACTACTACCACTCCTGCCCCGCGGCCTCGGAGGTGATCGCGGCCACCTGTGTCCCCCGAGGATTATCTGTGTAATTTATCTCCCTTTGTTTTCTCTCCCGGTGTGTCATGTTCATCCTTCCGTTCGTACTATTATTGTATTGATTTCATTGTTATCTGCAATGTATTCAAAATCTTCACATAAAAGCCAAGTACTTAATGAAACAAAGCAAAGCCAAGTAGTAAAATGCGTGAGGAACTTCAGAGAGCTTGCTTATAAGAAATAGTATTAGTATTAGAAGCAAAAGTAGTACTTGTAGTAGTAATAAGAGTGATGGTGGTGGACACAGCAGCGAACGTATTTACCGCTGCTGTTGTCGGTCACCTTTCACCTCTGCTGCCGCGGTGCACTGGCCGCCTCGAGCAGCCCAGCGCCTACCAGCTGGGCCATGAGCTGGCTGGAGCTCCTCAGCAGGGGGTGGGCAACCCTCGCCACATGGACTTGCCTATGACATAATAATTATTATTATAATAATGTAGTTTGAGGTGCCTGCAGACGCTCGTTCACATCACAACACCGCCCCCCACACCTGTAGTGCCCCAGCCCCCTCATAGTCTCCAGATGGCACGCGGCGTAGGTCAGGTGTCAGTGAGAGACGCGGGTTGCCATGTTGCCGCCCGCGGCTGTGGGCGTAACACACTGTTGCCGCCCAGCCGGTCACGCGGGCCACGCCAGCGGCAAGCATACCTGTAGGTTTCACGGCATGCGCAACACTTGGCAGCGTTGTAAAGACGCAGGTACCGTGGAGAGAGTTTTGCTCTCGTATTAACCTTGGATGTCCCGTGAGGAGAGCAGCCGTTCTTACCCGCCAGGGTCGAGGCCACCGCGATGCATCCAGCGACCATCACCCAAGGACCTGCGCACGCTGCCTTCCACAAGGCAAAGATTAAGCACATAATCGTAGCCAGAAGATAGTGCACTTTACTAATAAATGCAAGCTCCCTCAGCACGGGAATGTGGTAAAAATCTATACGCCAAATGTTGGCCTAGTTAGCCCGTTGCAACATAGGCAAAAATAGTTTACAAGTAGTTAGCATTCACAACAAAACATTTGTAGAGCTATTGCATTGCATGGTATAGATACTGTGGGTGTGTGTGTGTGTGTGTGTGTGTGTGTGTGTGTGTGTGTGTGTGTGTGTGTGTGTGTGTGTGTGTGTGTGTGTGTGTGTGTGTGTGTGTGTGCGCGGGAGGGAGGGAGAGGGGGGGGTGACAAGAACGTGGAGTCTATGCCAACAAGAGTATACAATATTACATAAAAGTGTGATGTTTGATATTCATGACAAAGGTGATTTTATAGCAAACCCGATGGATTATGGCACATCATGCTACTGTACTTCAGTAAATAATAATGATGATGTGTGCAAACATACGTTACGTAAGCGTGTATAGGCTTACCTATTGTTTTTGATGCGGGCGACGCCTTACACACTCATCCAAACACGGGACAACAAACCTAACCAAATTGTCTGAGCACACAGCGAGTCGCGGGGCGTGGAGGGCACTGGGGGAGCCAGGCGAAGCTGATGAACACCGCGGCGCCTGGCAACACGGGGGGGAAGGTGGAAGGGGAAGGGAAAACACTCGCCAGACAAAACCATGTGTTATAAAACTGACGCGTGAAGGAAAGATTTGGATGATGGAGAGAGAGAGAGAGAGAGAGAGAGAGAGAGAGAGAGAGAGAGTATTCTTGCAAAAACTTCTCTGCACCGCGTACTCAAAGGACATTAGTCTCATCAGTTCTCCTCGGACTGTCCTCTGACTCACGACAATCCAAGCGTGGCAGTGTAGTCTCCGTTGTCATCCTTTGCATGCCTTTTCCATCACCATTTCTTTTTCTGAACTTGCAGCTACCGTCCCCAAAAGTCTAAACCTTTCCCCTTGAGCATTGTACTGACATCAAAGCTAAACCGGCATCCTCACACCCTCCCATATACCTTGAGTCGTGGGAAAGTCTGGCTCTACACATTTGCAATTCAAGTTGCTCGTTTTTTTAGCAACATTAAAAGGGGCCTTTGTTTTCTTTTGACCCTCCGGTCGTCTCGCTGTGCCGCAAGGCGTGGGGCCAGGAATGGAAACAAAACATGCACGAGACAGCACAGTGAGCGCGCACGCGGACACACACACACACACACACACACACAATCACACATACTTTCTTTTCGATTTATTTACTTACATGATTAAAGTTCTGGTGTGTCTTACTCTTTCTAAACAATAGGGTGACATCTTCGAGGCAAAAAAGGAGCGTCATACTTTTTTTTATAACTTTACATTTACTGTTATGGAATTTTCGTTTTTTTTTTTTTGTAATGAAGACTTCAAGGTAAATGACACAACAGTTAGGAAAGTCATTTTTCAGAATCTCATACTTACTATTTTGGAATTTTCATTCTTGTCAATAACTTATTTACAGCATTTTCAACAACAACAGAGGACCTCGTCAAAATCTAACTATTCGGCACACCAAACGATAACAAACTGTCGATAAAAAAGAAAACACAGAATACAAACGAATAAAACAAGAACCCGCCGAGCCACTTATAGACCAGTTTACAAACACTAGCGCCCTGGGTCCGCGGCGGCCTTCTGGTGAGCTCATGAATCCCGTGACCAACTCCGGCAACATACGGCGACAGCGAATAATGTTTTTGAACTATGTGCGCCCCGTGATAAATCCAGCCTTAACTTTGCATAATGAGCTGCCCCGGAGGAAAAAATGAGGTCGGAGTTGCTCGCCGAACCAAAAAACTGTCCCCTAACTTTCTGCGCACACACACACACACACACCGAGAAACTTGTGGCGTGTGTATCATGGCGAATAATTCAGCAGGAAAGTCGCAAGTTACTGAAGTTTCGACGGTTATGCAAGAGAAAGATTCGTCCCCGGCAGCGTTCCGAGACAAACTGGGAGAAAATTAATCGATCAACGGAATATATATCCGCACACACACACACACACACACACACACACACACACACACACACACACACACACACACACACGTAACCATAATTAGAAACTTTTTATTGTTTAGTTCCACGTCTCATCCATAAATATAATCAATGTCCGTCAGGGAGCTTCGGCTCGACGGACCGTGGCTAATGTTAAAATGAATTTGTGTATATGTATATAATGTAATATGTATGATTAGCAATAAACGTTAACTTACTTACTTACAAACACACACACACACACACACACACACACACACACACACACACACACACACACACACACACACACACACACACACGTAACCATAATTAGACACTTTTTATTGTTTAGTTCCACGTCTCATCCATAAATATAATCAATGTCCGTCAGGGAGCTTCGGCTCGACGGACCGTGGCTAATGTTAAAATGAATTTGTGTATATGTATATAATGTAATATGTATGATTAGCAATAAACGTTAACTTACTTACACACACACACACACACACACACACACACACACACACACACACATACACACACATGGCGAATAATTCAGCAGGAAAGTCGCAAGTTACTGAAGTTTCGACGGTTATGCAAGAGAAAGATTCGTCCCCGGCAGCGTTCCGAGACAAACTGGGAGAAAATTAATCGATCAACGGAATATATATCCGCACACACACACACACACACACACACACTGTGACACACACACACACACACACACACACACACAGTTGTGGTTTAAATAACAAAGGGGGCACTGCAGTTGCAATGAGGAGGAGGAGGAGAAGGATGAGGGGGGGGGGGGGGACAGAGATGACCGAGACCGGCAGATGAGACGAGGATTGTGTTCAGGAGGGAGAGGGGACAAGGCGAGGGGAGGAGAGGGGACGCGAGGGGAGGGGAGGGGAGGGAAGGGAGGGGAATGGAGGGAAGGGGACAGGAGGGGGAGGCGAGGTGGGAGGGGAGGGTATCGCACGAGACTGACAGACATAACACCAACAGAGCACCAGCAAGGCCTCAGACAACCTCGACGTCAGCCGCTGCGATGCAAGAGTTGGTTCAGCGCGCGTGTTATTGTTTCGACCCCTTTTTTTTCTCTCCCTCACTCTCCCTCCCTTCTATCTTTCTCTTTTTTATCTCTTCTTTTTCGGAGCAATATTCTTGGGTCGCCCTCCTACCCTTGAGGATCAGACAACAAACTTAAAAGACGAGAGACTATAAAAAAATATATAGTAATCCTCCTCCTCCTCCTCCTCCTCCTCCACTTCTTCCTTTTACTTCCAATCCGTCACTCCTTTCCACTCCCTCCCACCCATCTCATCACCATGTCCCCGAAGCATTCATCTCTCATTTGCTGCCTGCTCTTCAACCCCTTCAAGTGTGTTCCCTTGTTTGCCTCCCCATCTCACTCCTTACCCCTGCTTTAGCCCAACTCTCTCCTCCTTTCTCTGTTACAAGTGCAAAGGAGAGCTCTTTCCCCGGCAGGCTGTGGTATTTGAAATGTGTTGCAGTCTTAAAACAATGGTAAAAATAATACTGAGGATGTATGAAAAGGGCGAACGTGTCATGAGAGGCGGCAAAGGTCACTGTGTCCTAAGAAGCAACGGTCGCAACAGCAGAACCTCGGAGCAATACGGTTACGACAAAGGTCACAGGATCCTAAGAAGCAACGGTCGCAACAGCAGAACCTCGGAGCAATACGGTTACTAAGATATAACAATACTTGGGGTTTATTTTTACTAGTTATCGCGTCTTGAGTCACGTTTCCCGGTCCTTTGCAGTCCAGCAGCCTCGCTTAGCTCGCACGCACCCTATTTTTATTAACTTTACACGACTGATTCCTAATAAACAGTCTCTTGTTCAGATTTTTTTTCGTGCTGTCCTCCAACTGCCTTGCCTGTCTTTGTGTTTGGCGGTCTGTTTGTGTTTGTGTGTCCGTCTTCCTGCCTATCACTGCTTGTTTTGTTGCGTGACTGTTTGCACTCTTGCCTGCGCTCACTTCATGCATTTTTTATCTCTTTCTAGATGCATGTCCCTGTCTGTCCACCTGCCATTCTCTCTCTCTCTCTCTCTCTCTCTCTCTCTCTCTCTCTCTCTCTCTCTCTCTCTCTCTCTCTCTCTCTCTCACACACATTCACTCACTCACATTCACTCACTCACATTCACTCACTCACATTCACTTCACTCATTCATTCTCCATCCCCCCCTTAACGCGCACAGGTAACGAGCAAGCAACGCCTCTCACATTAGGCGAAAGAACCAACACACGTCGGCCTTTCACCCATGGCCCTCAAGAGTGCCTCCTGAACCCGGTCTCTCCGGCAGCAATCACGGCAAAGCGAACTCAAACGCTGCAGTCGACTTTTCTTCTCATTTACAAACGCGAGGTGTAATTACGACTGAGTGAGGGGCTAAATACCTCTCCCACTTTTCCAACAACGTTAATGATTGGGTTAATGAACGGCGAGTAAACTTGAATTTGCGTGGGAGAGGGCTAAAGATAGGAGGGAGGGTGGGTATACTAGAGGGCATGACAGAAATGGACTGCGCGTAGGACGTTTCACGGTGGAACAAGTTTTGGTAGTTTTAGTTCAGGGTTGCGCGCCGATACACCATGCACGGCGGCCACTCTGGTAGCAAACTTTCAGCGTCAATAAAACACAGAACACCGGAGAACAGCGAGACTCTTCGACCAGAAAATGGAACATAGACGGAAAGGGCCAGGAAAGGAAAGGACTAGGGCAGATGAAGGTAGAGAAACAAATACCGGGGAAGTGATAGGATGCGATGGGCGGAGAATGGAATATGGAGAGGGGGTGGAGGAGTCTAGGAAAGGGTAAAAAGCGACAGAGTGAAATGTAACGAAAAGTGGAATTGACTAGATGTGACAGGAAAAGATTGGAGCATAAAAGGCGGAGCAGACATGGAAAGCAATGGATGAATGTGGGACGGAAAAACTAAAACTGACAAAAGGAAAGACATGAAAGGGGTGAGGGCGGGAGGGAGGTGACCTTTGATGCCAAGAACTCGAGGCCTCATATGTCACTCACCTTATCCCAAAGCCCCATCTACACCAAACCTCACATTTTCCCTTTTCCTCCCCATCACCACCATCGCCATCACTATCCCTCCCATCACCGGCCCCGCCTCCCACCCTTAATCTAGGCCTTCATCACCAGACCCATTTCGTCCGCCACCTTCATCACGGAGAGTTTGATTTTTACTTTTCTCCACCGCCTCGCCATCTGCACCACCACACCTTGCTTCATCAAACAGCCGCCCCGCACCATAACTCACCCGCCTTTCGCTCTACCTTGCCCCCTGCCTCTTCTTCTCCACCCACACTCACCCGTACCCCGTCATCCCCCGCCTCGCCCTTATGACGTCACCCCTGCACCACCCCGCTCTCTAATCCCCGTCGCCGCAACATCCCCCCTCCAGCATCTCCACGGCCTTGAGCGTCTCCCAGCCATGTCATCACTCTCGCTCCTCCAGTCACTCCCATCATCGTCCGGCCACGAGGCACTCCTCTCCCCCGGCCCGTCTGTCTCCCCCAACACGCTAAATAAACCAGACTTGAGGGTGCACCAACTTGCAACGACAGTATTAACTATTACAGATGTTGCTTCCTTCGTGTGTGTGTGTGTGCGTGTGCGTGTGTGTGTGTGTGTGTGTGTGTGTTATAAATAATGTGAAAAAAAGTATTAATATGAACAACTAAAGGCAACACAACAATATCAGCCTCACCACAAATCGTGACCTCAATTAACACTCCAAATATTCGCTCACAAAGATGAACAACTGAGCACAACACACATCTCCCCTCCCGACTGACCACTAATCCCTACGCTAACCATGACCTCATGACCTCAGCACATGCAACGATACAAAACACGCAACACAGCAACAGTTAAGACTTGCCGAATCATCTCTTCGAGGAACTGTACGCATTGCATGACGGGAGACGCTTACTTCCCCTCCTTCCCCCCGTGCAGACCAGCCATCATGCCCAGCCCAGCCCTAACCATAACAGACCACTCGACACTCGACGCCTCTTGCTCCCTGCCTTCGCACCATCTCGTTCCCGTCGTCTCATATCATTCTATTCTTTCCTCCCCAACCACCCCGCCCCGTTCATGCACACTCCGTATCGTCTCCACACCTCATGCTCTGCCTTCCCACCCCTCCCGCTCCCACCACACACTGCATCGCCTCTCTGTCCCCTTGTACCGCCCCGCCCCGCCTCGCTCCACCACGCCCTGCTTTAAGCACGGTAATGGAGCGAGGTGAAGCAGGTCGTGTGGGGCGCCGGAACTCAATATCCAGAAAAGCCTTCAATCTGGCGACCTCCAGGGCAAGGCCACAGCGGACTTGCGGTGTATGATCACGCTCACGACACCATCAGACGCACACGCGGCTCCCGCAGACTCGCTCCAGCTCTTTTAACTAACACAAGAAGGCAAAACAATCTGCCCTCCCTGTCTTCAGGAGTGGAGTATACAAAAGGAAAGAATTATATGAACTTCTAAAGATTATAAATTGTAGGTTTTAACGCATTCCACCGCCGCCAGCAACATAAAACAAAAAGATGGCATGTCATGCCTTCTTTTCATAGTATTTTTTACAAACAAATTGTATGAAGTTTTGAAGAGAAAAAATATTTAAAGTTTTGTACTGCGACTCGAGAAACTAAATCCAGAAGAAAAAATCTCTCTTATCTCCATAAATGGCGTAGATTTGACGAAAGAATCATTTAAACTTAAAGAAAAAATGAGGTTCATTCCTCAAACACAAACAAAAAGCAAGAGACATTGATCCTTTCTACATCCAAGGAGGGAGTTTATCTGATGAAAGATTGAATGAACTGAGAAGGATGAACTGCAATCTACCACCGACGTCCAATACAAGGTTGTCACCGCCAACTCTGTCACCACCTAACGGATGAATGTCGTGTGCTGGTGACTCCCTTACACATCGACGTCCCCGGAGAGCGTTAAAAGCAGGTAACTTAATACCAGAGAAATCAGACATATGCACACCAGCCAGAACTTAGGAGAGTAGAAACATAACAAATAACTACATTATGGTAAGAATACTCCTCAACGAAAACACAAGTCACCTTCTCGTTAACTGAAATGCAACAAATTAGTGAAAGAGATGAAAATGTGAAACTACAACGTAACCCGAGTCATCAAGTCAACGATGGCAACGACGGGAGGGCCTCGGGAGGCTAAGGAGTCATCCTGGTGTGCTCGACCCTCTAAAAGCGTCACTACAGGATGAGAAACGGCGAGCCCGGGGCCGTGAGAGCACCGCGGCAGGCAAAAACGAGGAGAGCAGCTGCTGGTGCGGGGGTGGAGGGTATGGAACCATAGGGAGGTCGGGGTCGTGCTGGACGGGAGGGAAGGGGACGGGGCGGGGCGGGAAAACAGCCGCAGAAAAACGCTTCCACCACCACCACCACCATCAGAACCAAGTGTTAGCCGTGAGCGATGACTGCTGAGCGGATGTAGTTTGAATGTTTGTACTCGTGACCGCCTGGGACGCCTGACCTCAGCGTGGAGACAGTCCGTTGTCCTCCCATGCACTTCACAGGCAGACACGGACGTCCCGCCGCCGCTCGCTGCTACACAAAAACACTGAGACAAACCGTGTCGGGGCAGCGCCAGACGGTACATACGCTCACGACGCCTTTCCGCCTAAATATAACGTGTCGCCCTCGAGCCGCAAGCACAGGGAGCATGCACGCTGCTGCAGACTAGATGGCAGGAGAAAACATCACATATACAAAGAGAATATCTAGCTTTCTATGTCACGTTGAAGTGTTCATGCACATGTAAACTTGTTTCAGCTCAAATGTTTCATATGTTTAAATTAATTTTCTTTATCTTCTTACTCATAAAAAAGTAAAGCCTGATTAGTAATATATTTTAACAACTTCACCCGTGTTAGTTGAAGTGACTATGAATTATTATATTTTATCATTGTCATATCCATTGCTATTGACAATAGGCATAAAGAGTTCTTTAACTCTCACAAAAATAAAGAAAACCCAACAAAGGCGGCGCCATTCCTCTGGTCAACAATGATAAATTCAACATCACGTCAGCCGGACATGCTCGGGAACCCCGACACACACACACACACACACACACACACACGCGCGCGCGCCTTGCAGGCCTGGCAACGAGGCTTTGTCTTCGAGTTCGACGTGGATATAATATGTGATTATGCCAACAAAGAAATTATTATTAGTCACGAAATTTAACACCACTGAGTGCCGGTGATCGAGCCCGTGCCTTGTAAGTAAAAGACCCGGGTTCGGTCTCCGGCACTCAGTACTTAGAAGGCTCGGCCTCCATCCCTGGCACTCAGTGGAGTAACTTTCGAGGTTTTACTTTACGTTCTTGCAGTTTCTCAGATAAAGTATTAGACATTTCATAAATTCGAAGTTGAGTTGGTTTCTTTCGGATTTCTATTAACGCTT
>NC_066523.1:12285517-12398017 GCF_024679095.1 Eriocheir sinensis | reverse complement strand
GGGGAGGGAGAGAGGGAGAGAGAAGGGGAAGGAAAGGGAGAGAAAGATTAAGAAAGAAAAAGAGAAATGAAAAAAAGAAGGAAGGGGAGGAGAGAGAAGAAAGGGGAGAGACCCCTCCCCAAAAAAACAGGAGACTGGGAAAAAAGAAGAGAAAAATAAGGGAGAGAGAGAGAGAGAGAGAGAGAGAGAGAGAGAGAGAGAGAGAGAGAGAGAGAGAGAGAGAGAGAGAGAGAGAGAGAGAGAGAGAGAGAGAGAGAGAGAGAGAGAGAGAGAGAGAGAGAGAGAGAGAGAGAGAGAGAGAGAGAGAGAGAGAGAGAGAGAGAGAGAGAGAGAGAGAGAGAGAGAGAGAGAGAGAGAGAGAGACCTTGGACGGAATGGATCACAGGTAAACGGGTTAGGGATGTTATTGGGGAGACGAAGTTTCGAGTTTTGGGTTACGACATTCCTGTTTGATGGGACGCCGGGGACGCCTCAGCCGGCCGGGCGGGTGGATATTGAGTGACGGAAGGACAGGAAAGCGACGCGTATCAAATCACCGTCTTATTGCATCGCCTCTCTTCTCAAAGGCTATGCGTAGTTAAGATTAAAATGTTCGGTGATGCATGAAAAATGAAGCGTCGGCATGTTTTGAAACATCGTCTCATCTTATGAACCCCGCGCCAAGAGGAAACAGATTATGAAGTGTTGCTTGAGGTAGTGAAACTAGTTAGAGGAGGCGCAATGTGTATCGGATTATTTCATTATATCACCTCTTGAGCCTTGAGTCGCTTACAACAGAGAGTAATATTTAAGGTCGTGAAACATAATAAAGAAGGGCAATGCATTCAAATCAATATAATCCCATCAACGAACGAACTTGCACCACTTAGAAATTTAAAGTCAAGTTTGAGGCTGTGAAACTCTAAAAATATAAGCAAATATTTAAAAAAAGTCGTCTTATCACAACACCTTACCTTGCACCACATAGAAACCAGGTTATAATAAAGTAAAAGTTGTAAAGAATTATGGGAAGTGCAATACGTTTCAAATCGGAGTTTCGTAGCATCATCTAACCTTGAAACTTTGAAAAACAGATAGTCAAAACAAAACTCATGGAAATAAAAAAGCGGCCATTAACTCCACAAGAAAAGGTAAAAGAATAAGAAACAATGCGCGATCAAACTTCAGGCCGTAATACATTGAAAAGTTGACGCATGAAAACCAAACCATAAAAAGTGAACAGAAAAAAACACTTCCAACCCTAAAAACAGCATCTCCCTTTGTGTTACACCGCCGAGAGATACTTAGTCAAGCTTGAGATCGTGAAACATAAAAAATGGGCCATAAACTCCGACACTCCTTAAAAAAAAAAATGAGAGTTGAAGGAGCATCCAGTTCTAAAACCGATGTCTGCCAGCATGTTATATCACTAAAAATATGTTGAAATAGAGAATGTTTTAGAATACAGAAGAAAATACCACATACCACTCATATAAGTTGGTGGTAAGACAAGAGTGTGAGGAAAAAGTCAAAGAAAACGTCTGATTCGGGGTTACTTTTTCGACGCCCTACACGAACGAGGCTGTAAACATTAGTTTCAAGGTTTTACAATATCAAAAAAGCGGTCATATAACTCGACGAAAAGAAAACTTGAAGGAAAAACGAGCTATAAATCCTGTAAAAAAATACTCTCGGTAACATTATCATCTTCTCAGAACTTGTCGTTTGTGGCTGGAGGAATAGAATAAAATCACAGACCTCAATAGGCCTTACTGCCATCTTCAAAATAACTAGAAACACTGATACAGCATTAACGGAAAAGCTTACACTAAATACCTATCCTCAGTCTTATATTCCACCCATATCATAACCAAATGCGTGAAGATAAGCTGACAGTGGGGTTACATGTTCAATTAGAAAAGGCGGTCAATGTAAGCATCTGCACTACTTTATGACAATCTTACATGCATCAGAGAGGAAATAAGTGAAAAGTATAGCTAGCAAAGGAAATTAGACCTATACATTTAACAGTCAGAGAGTCAGTCAAGGAATACAGCAAACTCTTTCATTACGACGTCATGACAACCTTACACAACATCAGATGAACACCAACAGAAAGAGTGAGCGTAGATGAACTGGCAAAGGAGACAAGAGGCCTATTTAATTAACAAAGAATGCTAATATACACAGAAGATTAACTTTCATTACATAATTGCAAGCTCACATAACACCAACCAAACACCATAACAGAGAGTGCGTTAAAAGTGAGTGGAAAAAATAGGCTGGCAATGAAATCTAGGCGTATTCATTGCGCAAACCACGTCAGGGTACATTTCAATATCACCTACATTACATCGCAGCAGCTTTCCATTACATCACTATTACGGCCACTATCTCCGTCATCACTACCTGTACCGTCACTCTGCGCACTTCAATCACCCGCCGGGCCTGAGTAAACTTGATGGGTCTCGTGATGCTGCCCGGCCATCCGTGTGAAGACAGAAGCGCCTACAAAGTTACTTGACCCAGATGCTCTTCGACTAACACCTCATATACCGGCCTCGAACACTCTCCCTTCAGTCCTGTTTGCCGGTGCCAGTCCGTATCAGTCTGTGTGTGTTTGTTTGTCCTCGTGTGTGTGTTTGTTTGTCCTCGTGTGTGTGTTTGTTTGTCCTCGTGTGTGTGTTTGTTTGTCCTCGTGTGTGTTTGTTTGTCCTCGTGTGTGTGTGTGTGTGTGTTTGTCCTCGTGTGTGTGTGTGTGTGTGTGTGTGTGTGTGTGTGTGTGTGTGTGTGTGTGTGTGTGTGTGTGTGTGTGTGTGTGTGTGTGTTTAATATACAATTCGACCATGATAGGATGAAGGAGAGCAATCAGAGCCGCCAACGGACAATTTTCATTCAGTTCAACGCAAAGAATGAAGAAAATAATTGAATTGAATATGATATTTGGTGTTACCGAAATCTGGGTTATGAATATTCAAGGCGCATCACTGCCCTTGAACCTAACCAAACTATGGTGCCGGTACTGCTGCTGCAATAGTCACATGCGTCATGAGCACTAAGCATCAACACGAAGACTACAAATAAACCTGCATGACACATATCCTATACACACCATCCCTTTCCTCCTCCCAGTTTCTCATACTCCCCTCCCTCTACACCTCTAAATACCTCCTCCTTCTCCACCGTACAAATATACACACTGATATAAGGAGAATACAAGACAGCAGGAGGCCTACAAGTGGCAGCCCCAGTTTCTTGCCATCTGTCCTCCCCTCTCTCAAATTTATATAACCTCTTTGAACCTTCCCAATTTATTATTTTTCACCAAAAGACAATTGATATATTCTTTAAACCCACTACTCTTTGTAAACTTTTTTTATCCAATTAGGCCTGAATCAACTTATCTACAAACACTCTCCTCCGTAAATCATTAGCCGTCACCTTACACCTGTCACCTGCGCCCCCTCGCCACCCACTACACCTGCATATACTTTTACAGCCGCTCTTTACACACCTCCCTTCTCTTCTAAACTCACCCTTCCTACTTATCCCTTTCACAGTCACATTCTAGACCTGCCTTCCCACCTTCTCACCAACCTTTACATCTACGAGAACTCTTCATCCCTCAACAACCTCCCTTTCCCATCCTATAATCCCTTTTCATTATCCTACCAGCACCCTTTATTCACCTACTCTCCATCACCGAACATCCTCCCTTTCCAACCTACACTTCCTTTTCATCCCCCTAGTGGCACCCTTTACACCTACTCTCCATCCTTCAGCAGCCTCCCTTTCCCACCTATACTCCCTTTTCACCCCGCTACTGGCACCTTTTACATCTACTCCCCTCCCCTATCTCTCAGCACTACCACCCTCGACCCCTATTCCTTTCCCAGCTCCCTTAAACACCGTCCACCCATTACTTTTCTCACCCACCGCCAAACACCAGCTGTAACTATCTCTTGCCCACTCCCGGCAGCTTTCCACACATGCTACCCACGCACTTTCCCCGGCCCCCACTCTTCTCTCTCTTTTGCAGTACCAGAATCACTGCGCTCCAAAGTCAAACAAACAAACAAACAACGGTGGCAGTGAGAGACGAGGAGCAGCGGGGCGTCGTGTTTACTTTCGAAGCACGTTAAGGAAAACTCTTCGCTACGTTTTATCAGCGGAACGGAATACGAACGGCAACGGCTGGGTATACTATATATGTTGGTACTACTGCTGGATATTGCTGTACGTTCTTATTTCACGACCTTACTATGATCGTCGCTGTGTGTGGGGGAGGGGAGAAGGGGAGGGGGCTGTGTGTGTGTGTGAGTGTGTGTGTGTGTTTTCATAGTTTATTGCCTCTGCCATTCTTGCTAAAACTCTCGTGTCTTCTTTTTATCTTGTGTTTTAGTCTTATCACTCGTGCCAACTTTTTTTTTTTTTGTATATATTTGTGTTCATTATCTGTGTGTGTTCTTAGTCTCCCCTTTCCTGTTTCACTTGATAACATAATACTCTACGCATTTGTTCTTTTCTAAACTCTACAGTCACTGCCATTCTATCACATCCTCTATGGTATTAAGCTGCACTTTTCCTGTCTTCTCCGGATATTTCTCTTCCTATCCCTCCTTTGTCTTGCCATAATTATCTCCACTGTTACCTTCACGACCAACACCATAATCAGGTCTCTATCAACATCCGCCACTTCAAATGCCGGACGCGTCTTCACCACCACCACCATCATCACCGCCACCACCACCACCACTAACTTCCCGCTGTCACCACCACTCATCACACTAAGTAGCACCATCACCCTTATCACCAGGCGCCATCCCTCATCACCACCACACGCCCCCCACCACCACATTCTCTCTCCCCCCCACCCCCCGCATTAACTACACCCTCATTAACTCCACCACAAGCGCACACCAGTAGCTCGGGGGAATTATATAATAAATACTCGAGGGAGAAATATCAGCTTCAATTTTGTCTAATGATTTTGAAAGAGATTGATAGACAGCCCGTCTCATATAATCAGAGCCCGCCATTGAAGATATATAGATAGATAAATAGAAGGGGAGAGAGAGAGAGAGAGAGAGAGAGAGAGAGAGAGAGAGAGAGAGAGAGAGAGAGAGAGAGAGAGAGAGAGAGAGAGAGAGAGAGAGAGAGAGAAGCAGAGAGACACCAGAGCAGAGAGAGAGAGAGAGAGAGAGAGAGAGAGAGAGAGAGAGAGAGAGAGAGAGAGAGAGAGAGAGAGAGAGAGAGAGAGAGAGAGAGAGAGAGAGAGAGAGAGAGAGAGAGAGAGAGAGAGAGAGAGAGAGAGAGAGAGAGAGAGAGAGAGAGAGAGAGAGAGAGAGAGAGAGAGAGAGAGAGAGAGAGAGAGAGAGAGAGAGAGAGAGAGAGAGAGAGAGAGAGTGTGTTGGTGGGTGGGGGGAAGGACGTTTCGTAATTATCAACAAAACACCAAAGTTCAGATAAGTTACGAATTCAAGATCCCAATGACTTCAACCTTTCGTTCAGACTATTAAGATGATGTCCAAAAGTTTCTACATTAACAGTTGATAAAAATATGGACAGAGTAAATACGAAAACATGGTCAGAAATTCAATCCCGAACTACCTTCTCTTTTTTCAACATTCATTATTTCCTATTTGGCTGAGTGGCTGAGGTGAATTTACGTGGACATGTTCGAAATCTACAAAGACACACGCCCATCCAGTTATCTATAGTCTTGCTACAAGGTAAATCTACAACAACTGCTACTACCACTACTACTACTACTACCACCATCACCGCTACTACTATTCTCATCGGCAAACCAACTAATCCGTCACAGACTGCATCACCATCACCTAAACAAAACTGATTGACTTTGCCTGCTCGTTCTGCTGACGGATCAATTACCTGCGTGTTGTGCTGATTGCCTTCCTTTCCTGATACACAAACTGATTACCTGAGCGTTTACCAGATTGACTACGTGCACGTTTTGCTGACTGATTACCTCACGTGTTTTGCTGATGGACTGACTATATATATGTACCTGGGCGCTCTGCTGACTCACCATACCTGCCTGCATTGCTTCGTGGTTATATGCATGTCCTTACTAACTCTGGCTGCATTTCTTGTCTCTCCCTCTCACTCTCTCGTGTCTCCTTGCTTTTCCCTCTCATCCCTTCCTTTTATTACATTGGTTCTCCCCTTCACCCTCTCCTGTCTCCTCGTTTCTTCCTCTCACACCCTCCTGTCCCCTTTTTCTCCCTCTCACCCCCTTTTGCCTCATCCATACGTCAGGTAGTCACAGCAGCTCCTTGTTATTAACCTGGTAACCATCACTGACTCACCACACCTGCTTGCGTTGCTTCGTGGAAATATGCAATGTCCTTACTAACTCTGCATTACGTGTTTCTCCCTCTCACCCCCTCCTGTCCCTCTGTACGTCAGACAGTCACAGCAGTCTCACAGCAGCTCCTTGCTATTAATCTGGTAACCATCAGTGTCTGGGCAGTCCCTGGACCACCCGGCGCACGCCCATCACTGCCTCGTCAGTCCCACCATCTGGCGACTGGATGAGGTGACGCGAGTGAGGGATGTGCGGCGGAGGCTGGGGAGACGCGCGACGGAGGACGAAAGCAGGAACAGTGGATATATTATGGAGGATTAAGGAAAGGATGTAAGTGGAAACGAGAAAATCAGGAAAGAAGAATTAGAGACATAGGGAAGAGGATAACGTGATAAGATGGAAAATCGGAGGATGGAGGGCGAAAAGGATTGAGGAAAGGATGTAAGTTAGAAAGGAGGAAGATAAGAAGACACATAGAGGATACAAGGAGAAGGGTAAGGGAATAAGATGAGAAGGTGGACAATGAAGGGTGGAAAGCAGGAACAGTGGATATACTATGAAGGAATACGGAAAGGATGTATGAGGGAAGGAGGAATATAGGAAAGAGACATGGAGGACGCAAGAAGAAGGGCAAGGGGAAAAGATGGCGAGAATGACGATGAAGGCGGAAAGCAGGTAGAGTAGATACATTATGAAGCATTAGGGAAAGGATGGAAGAGGAAAGGAGGAAGATGGGAAAGGACACAAAGAGAACACAAGGAGGAGGGTATAAGGTCACAAGATGGAGGAAAGGTTGCAAGGAAAGTGGATTGGAGGAGGGGGAGGATTTAGGAAAGGATGCAGGATCGACAGGAGGGAAAAAAATAGAATGTTTGAGGGACAGGAGCGATATTTGATGGAGGTTGGGGATAAGCATGGTGGAGGGAGGAAAGGAAGAACAGAGAAAAGGATGCAAAGGAAAGAAGGAGGGCAAGGAAGCATGCATGAGGGAGAGGGGGAATGTGAGAGGGAGGCTATGAGAGACGAATGATGGCGGGAGCGAGGGTAGGATATACGATAAAGAAAATGATGTGGATGGAAAGGAAGAATGACTAAGGACTGCAAGGGTGGATATGATGACAAAAGAAAAGGGAAAAAGGAGCCTAAGATCATGAGGAGAAAATATAGACACGGAATAGATGGAGGAAAATTGGATAAATAAATAGGTAGACTGGGAGGAAAGGGAGGAAAAAAAGGACACATGAGATATAAAGATGGGGGATGAGTGAAAGTCTTAGGATGGGGAAGGGAAAGGGGAAAAACTAGGATGACGAGAAGAAAACGAAGAAAGAAAAAAGTTAGTTTGGAACGAGGGATGGCGGCAGGATAAAGGATGAGTAAGGAGGACAAAGGATGAAGGATGAGTAAGAAAAACGTATAGGACTGAAGGATAAGAAAAAAAAGTTAGAGAGGGAGGGAGGAGAGGCAAGGCAAGACGAAGAAGGATGCAGACACGGAGGGAAAGACACCCATAAAATAAACAGAGACCGAGTGGGAGCGACGGACGTGAGATGGTGGACGAGAAGATGAAAAAAATAAAGATAAGAGCAGGCGGGGAAGAGGAGAGAGAGGGGTGAGTGGGTGGGTAGGACAGGTGGGCAAGGTGAGGAGGGATGGTGGAGGGGGGGGTGATGATGATGATACCACCGCCGCAGCAACCACCGCCACCACCACCACCACCGCAGGCCGAATAAATCTTCATATTCCACCACAAATACTACCGTCGAGGAACCGCCTGAGCTGCAGAAGCCTTACCTTACTTTACTTTCCCAGGATATGAAAGAAAATCTGGAGAGTTAGATTCCACTGAGGCCGAAAGACACAGTGAATAGGAAAAGGAAAAAAAATGAGGGCAAGTAAAGACACAGAGCGAGGGCCGAGTCTGGTGTGTCCGAGTCCATTGAGGCCGAAGACGAAATGGAACAGGGAAAAATAGGGAGAGTCAAGACAGGGGAGGCGAGGCACGCAGATTGGACGAGAAAAAGGATATTCAACACACGAGAGCTTTTTATCAAGGGTCTTAAGTGGCGCAGAGAGGAGAGTGGACCTGAGGAGAGTGTTAATCTGGTGACTAACTTGTGAAGCGGGTCAGGAGAGGGGACGTAATGTGAAGAAGTAGTAGTAGTACTAGTAGTAGTAGTAGTAATAGTAGTAGTAATAGTAGTAAGGACAAAGAACAGTGAGGAGAAAGAGGAGGAGGAGGAAGAAAGGGAGGAAGAGGCAGAGGAGGAGGTAGTAGTGGTGGTGGAGGTGGTAGTGATGTTGGAACAAAACAAAAAAAACTCATGCCAAAATATAAAAAGGACACGCATCAAAATATAAGTCATCACTCACAGAAGACTGACTGATCCCTGATTGAAACGTCACGGCTCTATGAGAGAGAGAGAGAGAGAGAGAGAGAGAGAGAGAGAGAGAGAGAGAGAGAGAGAGAGAGAGAGAGAGAGAGAGAGAGAGAGAGAGAGAGAGAGAGAGAGAGAGAGAGAGAGAGAGAGAGAGAGAGAGAGAGAGAGAGAGAGAGAGAGAGAGAGAGAGAGAGAGAGAGAGAGAGAGAGAGAGAGAGAGAGAGAGAGAGAGAGAGAGAGAGAGAGAGAGAGAGAGAGAGAGAGAGAGAGAGAGAGAGAGAGAGAGAGAGAGAGAGAGAGAGAGAGAGAGAGAGAGAGAGAGAGAGAGAGAGAGAGAGAGAGAGAGAGAGAGAGAGAGAGAGAGAGAGAGAGAGAGAGAGAGAGAGAGAGAGAGAGAGAGAGAGAGAGAGAGAGAGAGAAAGAGAGAGAGAGAGAGAGAGAGAGAGAGAGAGAGAGAGAGAGAGAGAGAGAGAGAGAGAGAGAGAGAGAGAAAGAGAGAGAGAGAGAGAGAGAGAGAGAGAGAGAGAGAGAGAGAGAGAGAGAGAGAGAGAGAGAGAGAGAGAGAGAGAGAGAGAGAGAGAGAGAGAGAGAGAGAGAGAGAGAGAGAGAGAGAGAGAGAGAGAGAGAGAGTGTGTGTGTGTGTGGGTGGACCCCCTCACCTCTGTCTTGGGGCATGCATCCCTGTCTCCACACTGCCCTTCACTTGGCGGGGGTGAAGGTCAACTTAGGCAGGCAAGGAGGAATTGAAAGGGAGAGGGAGGGAGACAAGGAGATGGGGGGAGGAAAACAGGCAGGGAGAGAGGAGAGAGGAGTAAGCTGTCAGGCATTTACGCAGGGAGTCGACAGGGAGAGAGGGAGATATAACCAAGGGAGGAGGGAGATAAATAGGAGGAGGGAGGGAGGGAGAAAGGTAACGAATAAAGAAAGAAAGGAAACAGGCAAGCAAAATGGGCAGGAAGGAAACAGGCGAGCAGGAAAGGAAGAGAAACTAGCAGTAAGGGGTGTAGGTAGGGAGGTAAGCAGGAATACAAGCAGAGAGAGAAGGTGGGAGTAAGTAATGAAGGTAGGGAGGCAGGTATTTAAGCAGGAACATAGGCAGAGAGAGGAAGAGGCAGGCAGGTAGGCATTTAGGCAGGCATATTCAGGCGCACTCCAGCTGTCTCATGTAACAAGCGAGGGTGATGAGAACAACGATAACAGACGAGATGAAGGAGATAACGGCAGGAAAGGGAAAAAAATATCTAAGAATTTCAATAAAGAGAGAAAGAAGAAAAGAGCCCGCAAACACGTCCTTGAGAGATGCAAACCTTGATAGCAACCTTAAACAATGAAACTCGTGTACGGTTGGTTGTTTCTCATACATTTTAACGAAGCAAAAAGTGGCGGTGGGAAAGACGAGGCCACGGAAAGGGTGGAAGGAGGGAAGGAAGAAGGAACGAAAGGTAGGAGAGAGAGAGAGAGAGAGAGAGAGAGAGAGAGAGAGAGAGAGAGAGAGAGAGAGAGAGAGAGAGAGAGAGAGAGAGAGAAAGGAAAAGACTGGGGAATAATGGAAGAAGGGCGACTGGAAAAGAAAAAAGATTGGGGAGAGAAAAAAAAATAATTGAGGAACAAGGGCCAGGAAAATGGAGGGAAAAAGTGAGGAGGATGGAGAGGAAAAGACGAAAGTGAGCTTGACTAAAATGTAAAATGATGGAGGGAAAAGGCGCAGGAAAATTAAGAGAAAAAGGTGAGGAGGATGGGAAGAAAATAAGAATGTGACCTTAACAAAAATATATATGAAAAAAAGGAGGAGACGAAGAGGCAGAAATTATGAAAAATAGATGGACAAAGGAAACCAGCACAGAATAAAGGGTCGGAAAAGGAGCGGGAGAATGAGGAAGATTAAGGAGGAGATTATGGGTCGTATTATAAGACATTTCGTCGACCAAGAACACATATTTGACAAGCCTTTCGTAGGAGTTGTGGGCATTGCCAGGAGTAGTTTTATGGCCCAGGTGGTAGTCTGACCCTTCTTCTGTACCGTGAACCTAAAGAAACGCTCATTAAAACCCGATTGACCCCCTCTTTGACCTTTAGAAATAGATGATGTGAGAAGGGAAAGTACCTTATAATACCGACCTATGAGTAAGAAAAATGGAGGAAAGTGGACGGACCTCAGCTCAACAAACAAATGAGGAAAAGAGAATGATAAGGGAAAATGAAGAATAAGTTTAAAAAGGCATGATATCAAGAAAAAGGAAAGGCTAATTAAGGAGGAAGAATGAGAAGGATGAGGAAACTAAGCCCAACGAAAAAAAAAAAGGAGGAAAGAAGTATTATAAAAAATATTGAAAGGTATAAATTAAAAATGACCACAAAAAAACAAAAAAAAAAAAAGGAAGAGGATGAGGAGTTTGAGGAAGAGGTCACATCATACACGCCCACGCGAGCAGATGCGAAGACAGACGCGGAACTCACCAATGAAAGGCAATTGCAAAAACAAGGGAGATCTGGAGGTCGACAGGTGGTGGTGGTGGTGGTGGTGTGGTGGTGGTGGTGATGGTAGTGGTGGTGGTGGTAGCGGGTGGTGATGTGGTAGCGGGTGTTACTTGTACTGACAAAGGCACCTTCATCGAGTGTGCTTTGTGTGTGTGTGTGTGTGTGTGTGTGTGTGTGTGTGTGTGTGTGTGTGTGTGTGTGTGTGTGTCCCCTCTGTCCTAATAATTTGATAATGTTCTTAATGTGACTTTCTAATTAGTCAGATCTCAAATAAATTAATCAGTTTCTCTCTCTCTCTCTCTCTCTCTCTCTCTCTCTTACTCCCCCCCCCGCCCCCCCATCTGTATGCCCTTGGAGAGCAACACCAGCCAGCCTTTTTTTTTCCTCGCCTGCAGTTGTTTGGAAAAAATGTGGCGAGTGAATTCAGGTCAGAGAGCAAAATAAGTGAGCGAGGGCGTGGACGTGATGAGAATGCGGAAAAAAATACAACGCTCCGGTCAAATACTAAGGAAAGAAAAGTATCCAATCGAAATTCAATTACCTGAGCGACGCGAGGCGATGAGGCGATAGAAAAATATAACAAACGGCAACGGAAAATGTAATACGGCAAAAACAACAGTCGTCATTTTTATCTTCTTCCTCTTGTTTTACGGTAGAGCAAAAGAGTGAAATTGTATACTGATGAACAGCGCGCATCGGCGAAAATTAAACGCCAGCTCCTCTTTAATGTAATGTATAATAAATTCCATCCCTTTCCCTGGCTGGCTGGCGCTCCCTTACCTGTTCTACTATCTGACCACCTGCCTACGTTCTTGCCTCCCCCTCCTTTCCCACACTCAAGACCCTACCTTGTTCACCCTTCCCATCTCCACTTACAAACCTCTCCCACTAATACTCTGCTTCCCTCCGCAATTAAAACCCTGCCATGCTATAATTCTTTCCGTTCGCCTCCTCCATCCTTCCCCACGCTTAAAATCATGAAATGTTCTCCCCTTCCATCACTACTTACAAAGCCCAGCCTCTAACTTTTCTACCTTCCCCAATTAAAACCCCATTCTCTTTTTTTTTCTTCTCGCAAAACTTGCCATTAACTCCCCTCTCTTCCTCAAAACCCTGTCATTCTCTGATTTTTCTACTCATAAAACCCAGCCACTGATTACCCTTCCTTCCTCAAAACCCTGTCATACTAAAATTCTTTCCGCTTACAAAACCATGCCACTTGCTTCCCTTCCTTCCCAAATTAAATAACACAACCTCTACGAAAGCCTTAGCAGATATGTGTGTGTGAGCCCCGAAATGTTTGAGAATGCGGTTCTAAGTCTAGAAGAAACAATGTATTAGGGCGATTTAATATGTATATGTGTGTGCAAGGTCCGTTAAACCCTTGTCATACTCTTATCATTTCCGCTCACAAAACCCTGTCACCAACTTCTATTACATTCCTACACTTCACTCTGCCATACATTCCCCTTCCTTCCCCACACGCACACAAAAAGACTGCCAAACAATTCCCTTCCCTCCCCACACCCATAAAACCCTGATGCCATACACTCCCCTTCCTCTCTCGCACAAAATCCTGCCACACATACTTTTAAAATAACTTGTTCTCATTATACGAAAGGAAAAGGAGGTCTCTCTAATCCATTTGTGGTTTTTCATTATGACAACTGCAAGCCCTACCAAAATCATTTCCAGAACACACACACACACACACACACACACACACACACACACACAAAGCCTTCGCCAACAGGTAAGATAAGGGCGGAAAAAGACTCGTAAAATCCAACGAGCAATTAAGAGACTCGTTCCCTTCACGTAATGCCAAAACGAGAGGAAAGACAGGGAAAGAAAATACTAAAGCGAATGAAAATTAACCTCATCCAATTCCACCCTCCTGTGTTACCTTTTAGGTGTGTGTGTGTGTGTGTGTGTGTGTGTGTGTGTGTGTGTGTGTGTGTGTGTGTGTGTGTGTGTGAGAGAGAGAGAGAGAGAGAGAGAGAGAGAGAGAGAGAGAGAGAGTGTGTGATGTGTGTGTGTGTGTGTGTGTGAGAGAGAGAGAGAGAGAGAGAGAGAGAGAGAGAGAGAGAGAGAGAGAGAGAGAGAGAGAGAGAGAGAGAGAGAGAGAGAGAGAGAGAGAGAGAGAGAGAGAGAGAGAGAGAGAGAGAGAGAGAATTTAATTTGATTTGATATGGTTTATTGACAAATTACAGTCAAATGGATGAGAGAGAGAGAGAGAGAGAGAGAGAGAGAGAGAGAGAGAGAGAGAGAGAGAGAGAGAGAGAGAGAGAGAGAGAGAGAGAGAGAGAGAGAGAGAGAGAGAGAGAGAGAGAGAGAGAGAGAGAGAGAGAGAGAGAATTTTAATTATTTATGATGCATTCTCCAACCCACTTTTCTCTCTTGCTTTATCTATCTATTTACATATCTAACTGTCTGTATCTCCTTCGCTATATCTTACTCCATTGACAACATCGATCTTAACCTCACAAAAAGCAACACATTCTTTTTTATCACCACCACCTCCAGCACGACGATTGTATGTTCCCTCTCACAGCCAATGCCACAATCCATCCGCACAGTCACAACCTCTTCGTAACATGGTAAAAAAAACTATTGATTGTAAAAAGGCGATATTTAAGGAATTAAATTTAGTATAGCACATCACCTGAATAACAAAGAGCAAATATATTAAACTAAATCACTGAAAATAACCAGGTTGGAGAAAATATCTTAGCGTATAATATAGACTAAGAAACAAAACCGTGAGCAAATATCGAACGTAGAACATGACACGAACCTAAACAAGAGAGAGAGAGAGAGAGAGAGAGAGAGAGAGAGAGAGAGAGAGAGAGAGAGAGAGAGAGAGAGAGAGAGAGAGAGAGAGAGAGAGAGAGAGAGAGAGAGAGAGAGAGAGAGAGAGAGAGAGAGAGAGAGAGAGAGAGAGAGAGAGAGAGAGAATTTGAATTGCTTATGAATACATTCAACCCATTTTTTCTTTACCTATCGATATACTTATTTGTCTATATATGCCTCTCTATCTCCCACTTTTTAGACAACATCGATCTCAACCTCAAAAAAAGCAAGATTTTTGTTTCATTTACTGACCACCACAAACTCCTCGTGACAGGTTAAAAAAAAATACTGGTAATAAGACTACATCAACAAAGAAGAGATTAAATTTAGCACAACGCATCATAAGCCTAACAAACAAATATGGATATGCTAAATAAAACCCCAGATAATAAGTGGGTCGGGGGGAAAATAAATTGGAACATATATGCTAAAAAAAATAGAAAGCGGTAAGTAAATAACGGAAGAAGAACATGACATGAACCTAAACAAATACGGTATTTATCAGAGGAGGGAGGGGGACGAGAGAGAGAGACAGACAGACAGACCGACAGAGAGAAGTAGCTGGTGTCTAAACGTGCTAAAAGAAGCCCAGAGAAACCGAATGAACCGAGCCAAGTAAACACAAAACGAGCACGAGTAAAGGAAGCGAAGGAGAGAAGGGAGGGGTGGCAGGGGGCGAGGAGGAGAAGGGAGGGGCGGGTAGAAGATGAGAGAGGAGACGGGGAGGAGAAAGAGGGGAGAGGAGGAGAGAGAAGAGAAGAGTACAGCAGAAGAGGATGGAAAAGTAGAGAAGATCGAGAAGTAAAGAAGAGAGGAGAATACACCAGAAGGAAAGAATGACATTCAAGGAAGAGAAGAGCGAAAATTAGAGAAGGAAGATGAAAGGAGAACAGAAAGAAGAGAAGGAAAAAGAAAAGCTGAGAATGAAAATATTGAGGAGAAAGAGAGCAGAGAAAGAGAGTAGAGAAAGATAGTAGAGAAAACCAGAGAAGAGGAGAGCAGAGAAACGAGCCAGTGAGTGATTACGGGGCGACAGAAACAGGAGGAGGAAGAGAGGTACAGGAACACAAGTGCGAAAAATGGACAAAAAAACAACAACAGAGCCGTCGAAAGTGATGTCGCCGAAGATAAACGATGACGAAAATAGGAGACCCTGAGTGACGCAGAGGAAGAGGCATAGCGAACCACCAACTACGTAATCCCCAATGTCTATAAGTCTATAACAACATATTGGCCTTGTATCTCAGCGGTATAACGACGTCGAGTCTAATCACGTAAACCTCAAGTGCTCAATGGGTCATAAGGATCGTGGGCCGCCATTGTATATACAGTTAAGCGAAATTGACGAGCCATCCAGCCCACGCGAGGGGAAGGGCGCGCATAACGGAGGGGAAACTAAGCCCAGGAAATGGTTAAGAGGGGAACTTCAAGGCTGGGCGGCGTACATGGAGAGCAGATGAATACACAGCAGAGAAAATGGTGATGTGGGAAATGTGGGGAAAATATGTGGGAGGGTGAAGAATACCAAAAATGAAAGAGGGAAATAGGACAAAAGAGAAAGCAGAGATAAAGAAAAGGAAGGTAGAAGGTAGTACGAGGCAAAATAATATGTAATAAAGTGGAAGGCAGAAACAAAAGGATGTCAAATGAGAAATAAAAGGTAAAAGAAAGAGTAAAAAGGTAGGTTTGTAAAGTAGATAAATATACGAGGCGAAGGATTGAAACGTAAAAAGAAAATAAAGTGGAGGAAAGTCGAATGCCTGAGATGCAAGAAGAGAGAGAAAGGGAGGGAGACAGGGATTGAGTGAGAGACAGACAGATAGGCAGGCAGACAGACAGACAGAAAGACAAAGGCCCAAAGTCAAGTAGAGGCCACATGGACAGTAAACGGACAGACAGAGAAGACAGAGACAGACAAAGGACATATAGAAAAAAGGCAGACACAAACAAAGAGAAAATAAGATAAAGCAGAACAAAGGCAATTTAACAAACAAAGGCCGCGGAAGAAAGGGTCAAGGAAAACAAGGAAATAATGAAGCGGGCGGGCAAGAGAAAAGGAAAGGAGAAAACAGAATAAGCACGCACGAAGAGAAAACAAAGAACCACTTAACCTCGAAAATTAGGAGGGCCAACACGAGGACAAGAAGGATTTAGAGAAAGAAACGGAACGAAAAACTCAAATTACAAAGGAAAAAGAAAAAAAAAAAGAGAAAAGAAACTGTATAATGGAGGGGATAGTGGAGAAGATGGTAATGGTGTGGGAGGTCTTAGGTGTAGTGGCACGTGCTGATGGTGGTGATGGTGATGGCAATAAGGGAGGAAACACCGAGATATCAAAATACATACAAAAGTTTAAGAAAGGGAGAGAGAGAGAATTACTTTAGCATGGAAGCAATCGTAGTGAGGGAGAATGTGTAGTAGTAGTAGTAGTAGTAGTAGTAGTAGTAGTGGTAGTAATAGTAGTAGTAGTAGTAGTAGTAGTAGTAGTAGTAGTAGTGTTGATGATGGTGATATTGACGAAAGTAGTGCTGCTGATAGTGAAAAGAATAAATAAATAAGAAAATAATCCATAATCCAAGAAATTCCCAGACCTTCGCATTCCTACCTCAGTTACTCCCTTATTCGGCACTGCAGTCGTGTTGAATGTAAAGGCTTAGCACTTACGAGAAAGAGAGAAAGGTAAACATCAACCACAACGAGGACTAGCATTGCGAGGAATTATTGAAGATGCGACGGAATGTGAGGTATTGACGTGCACTGGTTTTCAAGGGCACTGGGCACACACACACACACACACACACACACACACACACACACACGAATAAACAAACAAACTAACAAACAATCTATAAATAAAACCGGTGTCAGAAAACGTTACAGCAACAAAACACCAAAACTAACACCAAAAGAATAAAACAAATAAAACGATTCACAAACACACACACACACACACACACACACACACACACACACACACACACACACACACACACACACACGTAGGCGGAGTGGCAGGTGGCTTACAATCTCCCAACACTTACTTAGCTGCAAGGATCGTGTTATGACGCAAAATGAGTCTAGCTTGAAGGAACACCGGTAGGAGGAGGAGGCTATGTATTAACCCAAGTGGCCAAGCGTCTTACTTAATTTTCGCCACCAATAACAACAATCAACCTAACCATTGCACCTAGATCGGTATTCTTAGACACTTCCGTAACTCATCAATTATTTATAAAGGCCAAAAGTAGAGGTTAAACGCATTCTCATGTTTTTATTTTTTTATGCTCATGGTAGAGGCTTTGTAAACTACCACCAGGCTCATAAAACCACCCCTGAAAATGTTTACACCTCTAACGAAGGCCTTGTTGAATGGCTGTGCTTGGGCGTCGAAATGTTTGAGAATATGGCTCCTAATATCCCGTGAGAGCTCAAACAGTGAACTATTTTTTTTTTTTTTTTGCACTAGTGGAGTGTTATAAGCCATTCATTCCAGTTTTGTTGCCTAACCTTGATCTATATACTAACCTGTTCTATCTCCATAAGAAGAAGTCAACGTAGCTATAACACCTTGTATCCCATAAGAGAGAATATCAGTTTTTGCCTTAATGAAACGTTTTATATTCTACATGCCAGATATGCACGTTTTAATCTTGACCGACTTTTGACTTATCCTCCGTCCATAATAACGAAAGTCAACGTGCCTGTAACACCTCGTCCCCCATAAGAATGAGTACCACTTTTTGACTTAACAATGAAGTGTTTTAAAGCCTACATGCCAGCCTCGTACGTTCTAACCTTGACCGACATTCAATTTAACCTACGTCCATAATAACGACACGCAACGAAGCTAGAACACCTCGTATCCCTTGAGCGTTCGTAGTGAATGGTTATCAGAGTTTGCCTTCATGGTTCAGTGTTTCAAGATCTTCATTCCAGACTTGTACCTAACCTTGGCCGAGATTCAATTACGCCCATAATAATAACAATCAACACAAATATAACCCTTGCATCCCATACCTCTTATCAAACCCAGTGAATGAGTATCAGTGTTTGCCTAATGGTCCAGTGTTTCAAATGTGAATGCCTGTCTGGTACCAAATCCTTGACTGACACACAACAACGCCCACACCCACAATATTACCATCTGTGCCATGAAAACCCTTCGTAGCTCATGAGGAGAGTAATACAGCCAATGGGTAGCAATTTATCACAGAGCCAACCTCGAGTCATCAGTCATCTCTATGCAAATTTTCTCTTTTCCATATAAAGAAAGAGGCGTTGAAAATTTATATGGGCCGTGAATTATCATAAAGTGCAAACAGACCACAGGAGGAGGAGGAGGAGGAGGAGGAGGAGGAGGAGGAGAAAGAGGAGAAAGAGGAGAAAGAGGAGGAGGAGAAAGAGAAGGAAACATGGAAACATGGACTAGCAGGCAGCAGAAAGCCTGCTTTAATCAATCCGTTTGCCATAGGAGTGGCTTGCAGGGAAGGATTAAAGCACTTGTGCACCTACTCTCGGATACGTTCAGTTCACTCCCGATGCAGCAAAGTGGCGATCAATGCGTTACTTGAAGGAGTTGATGCTCTCTGCGCTAACCACTTCTGCAAGAAGGCTGTTCCAGTGGCGAATAGCTCGCCGATGTCGGTATTGCATCGATTCTTAAATTATCTCAGTTTAGTTTGTAGCGTGAAGAGTTTGGAGTGATCAACGTTGCTGAGCTTGTTCAGGTACTTAAAGATTTGTATCATGTCTCCCCACAGTCGTCTCTTTTCCACCGTGAAGAGGCTGAGTCGCTCGAGTCGCTCTTCATAGCCTGTAATTTGAGACCAGAATTGCACGGCGTATTCCAGGTGGGGCCTTACCAGCGAATTATACAGGAGGAGGAGAAAGAGGAGAAAGATGAGGAGGAGAAAGAGGAGGAGGAGGAGGAGGAGGAGGAGGAGGAGGAGGTGGAGGAAAGGCAACACTGAAGCATTCAAGATTAGTGTAATGATGACAGCTGTGTGTGTGTGTGTGTGTGTGTGTGTGTGTGTGTGTGTGTGTGTGTGTAAGTAAGTAAGTAAGTAAGTTAACGTTTATTGCTAATCATACATATTACATTATATACATATACACAAATTCATTTTAACATTAGCCACGGTCCGTCGAGCCGAAGCTCCCTGACGGACATTGATTATATTTATGGATGAGACGTGGAAGTAAACAATAAAAACAGTGTCTAATTATGGTTACGTGTGTGTGTGTGTGTGTGTGTGTGTGTGTGTGTGTGCGTGTGCGTGTGTGTGTGTGTGTGTGTGTGTGTTGGCGTTCCTGGCGTAGCGGTCGCAGGCAAGACGGCTAAATATAAGAACTATTCGACGCAAACAATAACATAAATCTCATGGAACTATCCACGAGACTAAGGTATATTTTTTTTCCTACACATTTCGCAGAACCCTCAAAAAGCACCACCATTTATTATTTATATTATTGCTCCGCAGCTCATGTCTTACCTTGGAGATAGCACACACGCGACGGGGTACTGAACGCGCTGGCGGAAGAACACGTTGGCATGTTTAAGTTTTGACTATTCTGCCTCGTAATTTTCTGCTTTGAACTAAAATGTACGTCTTATCTTTATCTTACCAAATATGCAAGTATAGAAGTGTGTGTATGTGGGGGGGAGGGGGAGGTTCTGTGTGTGTGTGTGTGTGTGTGTGTGTGTGTGTGTGTGTGTGTGTGTGTGTGTGTGTGTGTGTGTGTGTTTCTCCCACTCCTCTCAGGCTCACTAGACCGCACACCTTACTCCTCTTCCTCCCAGCATCATTCATTTTTTTCTCCTTTCCTGCCTCCCTTCTCAAATCTTTCCTTCCCGCTCTTCCCTCTCCTCCCTCATCCCTCTTTCTCTCCCTCCATCCGTTTTGTCATTATTTCCCAAGCGTCTTCTGCCATTCCTGACGCGAACCGGATTTCATTGGAGCCTCTCAGGGCGTAGAGAAGGAAACGAAAAGGTATTATAGATGAGGAGGATGTGGACAAGGAAAACGAATAGGGAGACGAGGAAGACGGAGAAGGAATCGGAAAAGTATTAGATGATGAGTACGTGGACGAGGAAAACGAAGAGGAAGACGAGGAAGAAGGAAAAGGAAAAGAAAATATACAAGATGAGAAGGACGTGAACGAGGAAAACGAAGAGAAAGACGAAGAAGACGGAGAAGAAAACGGAGATATATAAGATGATGAGGACGTGGACGAGGAAAACGAGGAGCCAAACGAAAGATAAAAATAGAACAGGTACAGTGATAAACAAGGCAAAGGAGGAGGCGGCGAGGGAATAAGGAAGGAGAGAAAGCGAGATGTATGTCGATAAGAAAGACTAAAAAAAGAGGAGTAAGAAGATGGTAAGGTGATAGAGGAGTGAAGGCAGGAAGACATAAGAGGAGAGGATGCCATTAGAGAGAGTGGAGGAGGAAGAGGAAGGAGAAGACGAGGGAGGCTGAAGAAAGTATGGTGATCAAGGGGCGAGAGCAGGAAGGCAGCGAGGGGAGAGGATGCCATAACAGACAGGTGGGCACGTCGAAGGGTGAAGAGCGAGGAAGGTCAGGTCAGTCAGCGGGTCGCGGTGAGGGTTAATGGGTGTCTGTGGTCGTGGTGGTTCCTCTGTGGGTTGGCAACTGGCGAGGGAAGCGAGACGGTGCGTGAGTGTGGCGGGAAAGGCAACGGGGCTAAGGGCTAAGGAGAGGGTTAATACTGGGAAAGGAAGATGTTAATGTGAGAGAAGGGAAGGGAAGGGAAGGGAAGGGAAAAGAAAAGAAAGGAAAGGAAAGGATAGGAAAGAAAAGGGAAGAGAAGGGAAGGAAAGGGAAGGGGAGGGGAGGGGAGGGGAAGGGGAGGGGAGGGGAAGGAAAGGAAAGGGAAAGGAAGGGAAGGAAAAGGAAGGAAGCGAAGGGGAAGGAAAGGAGATAGAGATAGGCACTTAATAAAAACAGTGAAATATATATGGAGAAATATACTGACACAACTATGAAAGCAAATAAGATACCGTATGAACTATAGATGGAAAAAGTATCATTGTAGATGAGAAGAAAAAGTGGGAGGGAAGAAAAGAAAGAGAGAAGAAAGGAGGAAGGAAGGAGAGGAAGAAAGGGAGAGGATTACGGAGAAAAGATAGGTGAAGGAAGGGGTTACGTCAAGAGGGGTCAGAGACGTGAAAAGGAAAGAAAAGGTTGGGGGTGAAGTTAAGAAAGGAGATAAAGAAGAAAGGCAGGCTAGGAGGGAAAGGAGTGAAGGAGAGAAGGAGGAAGAGTTTGTGGCTGATGGGCGGGAGGAAGAATGTGACCGAAGGAACGTGTTAGTCGGGTTTCTTGAAGGACGAGGAGGAGGAGGAAGAAGAGGAGGAGGAGGGGTACAGAGAGAGGGACTATTAGGAGGAGAGATGTGCGAGCAAGAAGGGAAGAGGAGGAGAGATGATGAGAAAAATAAGGAGCAGCAGCAATTAAAAAAGAAAAAGCAGAATTGATAAGAGGAAGAGGAAGAGGGAGAAGAGGAAATAAAAAGAATCTGATAAAGGAAGAATGGAAGAAGAGAACAATAGCTGCTAAGAGATATGAGGATGAAAGAGACAAAGGAAGGAGATAAAAAGAGAATGATACCAAGAAACATGAGGAGAGGAAGGAAGGAAAAACAACTAAGGAAGAAATTACTATAAAGAACATGGAGAAAGATGGAGGTAAAGGATATATAAGGTTAAAATAAATAATACGGCGAAAATAGCAAGTAGATTTATAAAGAAGCATGAGGGGAGAAAGGAAGGTATAACAACTAAGGAAGAAGATGGATGGAAAAGGAGAGACGAGGAGGGAAAATTAACAGAGGAGAGAGAGACATCGGGGTGATAGAAAGAAGAATGAGAAGGAAAGGAAGGAGCAGCAGTAGGAGGAGGAGGAAACGAGAGACTAGAGCATTGGTTCCCAACCTGGGGGTAAATTACCCCCTGGGGGTAGTTTAGCAATTTTTCGGGGGTAATGGAGGGGTGACAGAAACCGATGTTCGCTGGTTGTCACGACGACAGTTGTTCGTGTCGTGTCATTGGCTCTCTAAGGCTATTTTCTGAATTTCTGGAAAAGGGATCCTTTTTGCTGCTCAATGATAAGGAGTGGCTTTGAAGACTTTTGTTTTTAGCCTGATATGTTGGAGGAGCTGAACAGTGGTAATCTGCTCCTGCAGGAAACACGACATTGATGATGCCCACTGTCACACTGCTGCATTTTCTGGCGAAACTGATTGGATGGATTTCTCGAGGAGAAAGAGAGGAGGAGTTCCCAGAGAAGTTTAGACCAGTTGTAGTCATGATACCATCAAATACTGTCATTCTACCAACCAGAGACAAAAGACCAGACAAGGACCAAACAAGGGCTTGCTTGAACAAGCAGAGACACTACTTTCCAGAGAGTGACCAGCAAACATTCCCGTCTTCAGTGGATCATTCATCCCTTCTGTACCTGGATGATTCATCCAGATGATGAATGATTTCCCGAGAAGGAGATAAGCAATGAGCCAATGAAGCCTTGAAAAAACGAATTCAAAACAAAATGCAGATTCCTTAAACATTTCGATCAGCTGAAACTCCAACCCCTGTCCAAGGTATCTGAAGTTGTTTGTAATTATCTCAATTCTCAACGTATCTGTCTCAAGGGGTTCTCTGTGCAAAAGAGGAAGAAAAAAAAAAACTCTGATGATGAAGATGTTGCAAACGATGCCAATTGCACCAAGCCAACCACGAAGCCAAGAATTCTCAACACCATCTCAAAATATGCACTCATGCATCTCTCTTGACAGAGCCAAATGCAAATGTACTAATACAATATATAAAAGAAATAAATAAGTGTTAAAAGAAATTATCTATATATATATGTTTAGGGCATTATATAAATATTGTGGTAACATTTTGGCATGCTAACATGGTTAATGTGCAAAAAAATGGGTAAAAAAACCACTAAAACTCGGACAGGAAAGGAAAGATAAATGGTGGAGGGAGAAAGTGAAGATTCCGAAGATAAAGACCGATAGCAAGAATGTGACCGGGAACACCTCGATAAAAGATAGAAGTTACACGATCAAGGTACAAGAAACAAACGTATTAAATAGACCATAGACTAAAAAAAATGAAAAAAATGGAAATAACTGACAAAAAAAACGTGCTAGGACGGAATTCAACTATTTATAAATCGAATAAATCTGCACGTCCATCCATGATATAGCCTGCACACGTCCATTTCTTGTTTTAAACCGCCATTGAAATATATCCAACGTTCGCCTGTATCCTAATCCATGATGTTTGCTTCCTATATCTCATGTTATACCCAGCATTATATTATCTGTGTGCCCTGTGATCAAATTGCTTACCATTTCTTAGTTAACTGATAGTCACAAAATTAGGACAACAATATAACCTTCCAAAATAAATAGTCATTGCCATTTCTTTCATCTAAATCATGCCTTTCCTCTCCCATGACTTCCGCACATAAAAAAATAATATCCCTCAAGTTAAATTCCCCGCAATTAAGACAACCATTTCACACCGTTCTAAGTAAAACACACTACCATTGCTTCCTTTAACTGATCCGTTTCTTTCACCCAAAACATGACTGTCTTCCCTTTCCCGTGACTTCCACAAACACGCAAGTAATATCCCTCAGGTCGGTGCACGAAACAACCTGCAGCAGAGTAGAGAGGCGAAAATACCTCCTCTTCTTTATTGGGCGCCTCTTGCTTGTGTCTGTAAATAGCGTGTTTGCAGCGGACCTAAATTTGTATCAGGCCAGGTTACTATGTTTATCCAGCTGACGGTGTTGTTGACCGTGGTGGCAGTTCTATTAATAGCAGCAGCAGATGTCTATGTGTAGTACAGATAGTAATGATAGTGGTGACAGTAGTAATGGTGGAGGTAGTGGTGGTAGAAGTGGTTGCGGAAATAGCACATAAGGAGTCTGCAAGAGGCCGGTAGGTAGGTAGGTAGGTAGGTAGCAGTATATAGTACCAAAATTTGTAGTTGTTGGCGGTGGTGTGGTAATAATATTATATAAAAGTACTTCGCAACAAAAGCAGCAATAGTGGAACAGTGTGTGTGTGTGTGTGTGTGTGTGTGTGTGTGTGTGTGTGTAGGTGCCAAAATCTAAACATATGACTAAAGGCATCAAAGTAACCTTCCCTACACACTCACGCAAACGTGTGAGTGCGTGCGCACAGGTATATGGAGAGAGAGAGAGAGAGAGAGAGAGAGAGAGAGAGAGAGAGAGAGAGAGAGAGCACTGTACCCTGGACAAAACCTGGCCGACCTTCAGCTCATGACCGCACCTAAAATAGAACCACAACACACACGGGACTCGAACTGAGGCTTGAAGGGACGTTTTGTTGCCACTGAAGAATAAGAAAGGATAATGAGACAAAGAAGACGAAGAATGAGAAGGAAAATAAGATGAAGAAAAGGAAAGGGGGTGGGAAGAGAAAAAGATGTAAAAGAAGTGAGAGAGTAGTTAAGGAAAGACGCGTAAAGAGGAAGAAGAGGAGGAACTGGAGGAGGAGGAGGGTGTTGAAAGCAATGAACAGGACAACTCCGGATGAATGTAATTAGAGCGCCATTAACACAACAAGGAGCCACGTATACGTCACGCCACGGCAGTTCGTACTCGCTATCCGCATAAAACAAACGATGACTTACGAAAACGACATTGTAATTCGATCCAAGCAGAAAGAAATAACGATCTGCCGCCATCACTACCGCCACCATCACCGCCGCCACCGCAACCGCCACCACCACCACCACGAGAGATTTTAAAGTACGAACACGCTAAGCCAAGGACGCAAGGGTAATCACGTAACTGTGGCGTCATCTGCATTCATCTTGCCTGACACACACACACACACACACACACACACACACACACTCTCTCTCTCTCTTCAAGGACAAACACGTGAAAAAAATGGCGAAACAAGAGGAGGGGAAACGTTAGAGTGTGTGTGTGTGTGTGTGTGTGTGTGTGTGTGTGTGCGTGTGTGTGTGTTTACTAATACCAACAGCTACAAACTACTACTACTTCTACTACTACTACCACTACAAGGCTACTGTTACTGCCAACTTCAGCGGGTGAGCCAAGACGATATGGTGGACAGTCAAGACAAGACCGAATTATGTATGTGAACACGTCCATGACAGATAGAGATGAATTGGCAAGTATAAACGAGAGAGAGAGAGAGAGAGAGAGAGAGAGAGAGAGAGAGAGAGAGAGAGAGAGAGAGAGAGAGAGAGAGAGAGAGAGAGAGAGAGAGAGAGAGAGAGAGAGAGAGAGAGAGAGAGAGAGAGAGAGAGAGAGTGTGTGTGTGTGTGTGAGGCAGAAAGACGGATGGTCAAACAGACATATGCAGAGACAGGTAGACCAAAATAAAAACTAATACTACCAGACATCGTTAACTATAAATATATACACAAAGAGTAACCTTCACGACCTTGCTATAAAAAAAACTTCAAACGTGGTGTTAAAACAGGTATGCCAAGAATCCAAGGAACAACAACACCCAGCAGTAGCAACAACAGTAACAACAACAGCAGGTGACATTATCGCCATCACCTGAAATCTATCTTCCGTGCCGGCATCTTTCCCTCCCGGATGTTTAGATGCTTCATTTTTTACTCTCTCTATATCTCTCTCCTTCTCGTGTGGGTTCCTGATATCTGAGAAGACGGAAAGATGTGTGTGTGTGTGTGTGTGTGTGTGTGTGTGTGTGTGTGTGTGTGTGTGTGTGTGTGTGTGTGTGTGTGTGTGTGTGTGTGTGTGTGTGTGTGTTTGAGAGAGCAGAAGTAGGAGGTGGAGTTATAGGAGGAGGAGGACGGCAGAAGGACGAAGAGGAGGGGTCAAAAAAGGAGGAGGAGGAGGGTGGCAAAGGAAGGAAAGGACTAAGAAGAAGGATGAAGAGAAGTAGGAAATATAAGTTACCTCACTCTCTTTAAGATACAGTAAAATAAATGGGAGTTCTCAGAATTTATTTTCGGTAAAGAAATAAAATAAACAGATATGGAAGGCAAAAGGAGAGAAGATCAAGGCAACAGAAACACCAGCGGTCATAAAAGACATACGTGGGAGATTACAGCGGATCAAAAAAATGCCGCGATCACCCCCAAGAGCAGAGAAGAAATAGATGGGTAGATCCGTCTTTAAGCTCCAGCGAGAGGGGCTTAACCACACCACTCTCCTGTCCACACGGTAAAGCTTCATGATAAAGAGTAAGAGGGCAAATCCACAGGGTATTTAAACCCAGAGAAGAAATAAATGTCACAAGCCGCACTTCACCACCCTAAACCGCTTAAAAGCTTCGCTACGGAGAGAACAAGACGTGAGATCATACACAAAAACACCGAAGACTACGCGCACGCAAGGTCGTCGCCGCCCTGTGCAAGACTCACCGAATGACCCGTAAAGTCTGAGGCATTATGAGCAAATTTCCCGTTACGTCGGCTATGGACATGAGCAAAAGCCCGGCCCATCACCCCCACCCCCGCATGAGGAAGCTGAAAGAGGGAGGGAAGGAGGGAGTTAGGTTCTTCTCCCTCCCCCTTCACTACAGAACAGTGAAGAGGCGAAGGAAGGAGGGAGCAACGCTGTATTTGTTTATGTGCCGAAGTGGGGTTACTGATGAACTCTTTAGTGCAGCTGGCATGTTGGGTGTCCCTTGTTCGGGCAATACAGGCCTTTGTCTGGTCTAGGCTTGGCGAAGTTGTGTGTGTGTGTGTGTGTGTGTGTGTGTGTGTGTGTGTGTGTGTGAGAGAGAGAGAGAGAGAGAGAGAGAGAGAGAGAGAGAGAGAGAGAGAGAAACGCTCCAGCCTCGTAAACACGCATACACCTTAATTGGCTGTTCACGTTCACGAGTCTGCATGTTAATCTAAGACCCACTTAATAACCTTGCTCACCTTTAAAGTAGTACACGCCAGCCAGGTTGCCGCCTAAGCCTCCCCCCACCCCCTTCACCTTATCTCCTCTACAAACTCTCCCCTTCCTCTCATGCCCGAAAACACCTCCCAACTGCTTCCAATATCTTGCCTCCAATACTCCCTTCTCCCTCTTCACAGCCTCTCTCTCCTCCTTTACAAAATTATCTCTTCTAATACCCTAACCCCCTATGCACTCTTCCTTACCCTCGCAACCTCTCCCCTTCCTCCAACATCCTTATACTCACTCCAAAACCCAAACCCCCAATCCACCCTTCTCTACCCTCACAGCCTCTCTATTTCCTCCCATTCCTTTGTACCCACCACTTGCGTTTCCAATACCTTAGCCCCTTATCTACTCATCTCTACCCTCACAGCCCCTCTCTTTCCTCTTATATCTTTATACCCTTCACTGCTTTCATTGCCCTCTCTCGTGTCACACTTATACATAAATCGCTCACGTAACATACCATCCTCACCTATCGTGTCCCTTTTCTCTCATTCTTCATTTACCCCCAATGTCCCTTCCTAGCAGCCAACATACGGGGCATCCCTCTTAATACACATACAAAAACATGAAGACATAAAAGTATCACGCATCATTCAGACCGATGAATTAAGAGAACGAAAAAATGCCATAGAGAGCGCAAGCCTGCCCCTACGTGTAAATGACTCTGTTTTCGTCAAGCGTTCCATACTGTTACGTCGCCAGGTTGAGATTGTTTCATCGGTGACTGCAAAAACAATCTTCCTCATAAGCAGCTTCAATATATAGCCTTTTCCTGCATCGCTATTACACCCCGAGGGAAGGCACACCCGCCTTGCCACCACTCCAGCCACTTTTCTCACTCCCTTATGCCGCGGAAACAATTAACGGTTGCATCATGCCAAACAATGCCGCCGGTCGTTAGTGAGGCTTCTAAATTACTGGGGCTCAACTTGGGGCTCCACCCCAGCCGAAAGTGAAGGGGGAAGATGTGGAGGATGCCTAATGACACTAACCTCAAGTCAAGGGAACAATAGTTAAGAGGGAGATTAATGTTAGTTGAGTTAAGGGAGTTAATGTAGAGAATGAGGGTGTGTTGTGTGGTGCCGGTGTGTGGGGTTTGTGCATGGATGGCAGTTAACAAGGATAACATTTTTCAGTGGTCCTCACCATCCAATGTGTCGTAATGAATATAAACAATTGTACATATTATTACATGCAGAAACAATAATTAATTCAAAGAAGTAATTATAAATAAACGGGGTATTATTTCATTGTATACAATGGTGAACGCAATAAATTATACCAAATGTTCGTCTGTGGTATAGAAAATGGTAAAATTAGGGAACAACTACTTCTCCCCATCCACCACCCCAGTCCCCGCTACTCCCCAAGACAAGCCTGGGGAACTGTGGGGTACCGGGGTTTAGGGGGGGAAGCCAAAATCACTGAAAAATGGGCTTCCAAAATTTCCCTAGAAAAATCCCTAAATGAAGGAAAATTCCCGAGTCTCGAAAGTAAGGAAAGTCCTAACTTTATAACCTAACAGCCCCCCTCGCCCCCCTGCTAACCAAAGGGGGCTGCGCCCCCCTCTGGACCCCCCCACATGTATGATGCGCCGGAAAATCGTGTATTTTTGTGGTGGGGAGCATATTTAAACTACTCCAACCGAACTTTACGACATGCTAACGAGGGGGCTTTGCCCCCCTCGACCAAGGGGAGCTGCGCCCCCCCTGGAACCCCCCACGTGTAGGGAGTTTTCCTTCATTTAGGGATTTTTCTAGGGGAATTTTGAAAGCCAATTTTTCAGTGATTTTGGCTTCCCCCCCCCCAAACCCCGGATCCCAACAGTTCCCCAGGCTTGCCTTGGGAGGTAGGGGGGGCTGGAGTGGCGGAGGGGGAGGCGGACTTCTTAGAAAGTATTACCAAGAAAATAAGTATAACAAAATATGGAATTGGTTAAAAGACACTTCAGACGTAAAACGTAACTGCTTGCACGACACAGCGAGACAGAAGCTTCGAGCACGTCTTCGGTAGTTGTAATATGCTGGTCACTCAGACAGCCTGGGACAGAGGTGTGGCGCTGCAGGTGTATTAGGGCAAGAGCAACACACTATCAAATTTTAGTTACCGCCTAAATCTAATTAACAACATGGAAGACGATCTCACTAATAGTATTTTTTTTGTTTAGACATTTCAAACTATTTCAGAAAGAGCTGAGTATCTGCCTCTGCCTCAAAATAAAACCACACCATGCACGAGTCTGGCTCCGGGCGAGTTGTTAGCAAACTGAAAATGTGAACCGACTATATGACAAAACGGAGTGGCAACTAAACGCCTTCATTTCGCAGCGCCGACGTGAGCTGCTGCCGGTGCCTCCACACCTGCGTCGGGGGAATGAAGCCACTTCCCTCCTGACGGTCATTAGAACAATATTTTCCCATGAGCAGCGGAAGAGACAATGCAGGCGGTCACGGCAGCTTTACCCCCACTGTCTGCCGACGTAGACTGTGATACGAATGTGACTGACAAGCTTTTGTTTCAGACAAAGTGAAAAGGAAAATGTTTGTCAATCGGTAGCTACGCACTCTTCAACTTACTTCTCGTAACAGAACAACCATTATGGAAAATTCAGCTCATCTGCATTTTAACAACAGCTAATATTTTTTTTTTTAATTTTTAATTTATCTAATGCTATCTTTTCCTGTTAACTTTTATAGTTGTAAAGGTGCGTAGGAAATTGAAATCATACCGTACGCGGCAGACCAGTGCACGGGGCTCCATCAAGCAGGGACAGTGTGGACTGAGAGACTGGCTCAGGATGAAAAACTCACGGTCGTAACAGCGCAGAGCGACTCGCGGGGAAATAAAGGGGGCGAGATTCCTACGTCGTGTGAAAAGAATGTTTTGTCCACGCGGCGTGAACAATAAATATAACCGCCTGGGAATGATCGACGTATGCGGGAGGCTGGCGAGGCGAAGTGAGTCAGCCGAGGGCAGGCGGCGGTGAGCCTCCGTGTGACGCCAAGCAAGGACAGCCAAGACGCAGGTACCTTGAGGTGAAGACGGAGCACCTGGGGATAAGCAGCCCTTGGCTCGAACAAATTTGTTCATATCGTTCTTATGACGACACACACACACACACACACACACTGCTAAACTCATACGCCTAATGGCTCAGAAGTAATTAAATAGCTCATGGTTGAATTACTTATAAAAACCTGACGATCCCTATACAAGTACCGCATCACATGGACCGCTGTGGGTTATAAGTCGTTAGGTAAATGATATAGACGCGAGAAGTAATGCTCAGGTCGCGTGACGACCAGTAGGGAGAACATGACATTGTTGGTAATCACCATGACACCTCAACAGCGATCAGCGACCTCGCACACGTGGCCTTTACCATCACTGTCATAAAAACCACCGCAGGTGCTGTGGGTGGCGCACGTGGGGCAAGGCGTCGGCCTTGAGGCCCAGGTCAAGTGCTGGAACCTTTACGTGTAAAGCAAAGACGATGGTGGTCAGCCCTGTGTCAAACAATAGATGCTCAACTTGGTCCCTCTTCATCCTATGCGGGGGCGGATAATGTCAGGCGACTACGGCACACTGCCAAGCTTCCCGAGGCTGTGCAGGAACCCAAAGGATCTCTTGCAGTCTACCGGGATACCTGCTCAATGACACCACGTGCCATGACGGCTGACACATCGGCAGGCACTTAAAACTTTGCCAGGAACACAGTGAAACGGGTTTGTTGCTATGTAGCAAGGGCCTGACTCCCAACACGTTGTCGTAAATTAAAAAAATTAAAAAAGGCGTGTATTTGTTGTCCTGGCGACTCACCTTGGACTGGCAGTGTACGTTTTTTCACGCGGCGACAACCCCAGGTGCTGGCAAGACGGTGACAGCAAATTTATCTCACTGGCGAGACAAAGTTAAGTCCCGATACTTCCCAACGCACTGCTGGTCCACATCAAACTGGCGGCCGAGAGAGCGGCAGGTAACAGTGGCAGCGCGCCGGGAAAACGTGTCCTACCACAGCATCCTACCGATTGTTTCGGAAGCCTCGACCTGTTTTGTAAGATTTTTGCGTGATAAACGATTGATTATAGAGCTGAATCACTATGCCAGGCTGAGTGACATGAAGGAAGACAGGGAGAACAGCGAAAAGCCATGTGTAGTGTGGGGACGAGTGGCAGTGGTGGGAGGCGGGCGGATGCTTTCCTTCCCCACCCACTTCTCCACCTCCTCCTGCAGGACCACCTTGCGGCCGGCACGAGCAAGGCACCTTCTGGACCTACATGATAGCTGAAGGGTGCTATGAGGGCACCACGGGGCTGATCCCATCAACATGCTGACCTCAATTCGTCACTAATTGACTACTGGTTAACAGGACCACACATCCTTCAAAAGAAAATTACCTCCTACCCCGGCACGAGGTGAATGGTCGTTAAGGATGGAGATGGCGAGTGTAGCTGAGTGGTGGAAAGAACTCAGTTGGCAGTCAAGGGGTAACAAGTAAACGGTGACTGATTCGGGCATGGTGATATATGATAATTATCAATTATCAATTATAATTACTTCAATGAGGCTGAAAGGACCTTTATCCAGAGAGATAATGTAGTGCTCCGAAAAGCTGAGTTTATCATAGTTTGCTTATTCTGATATATTTGTCATATATTTGAGTTACATTATTATAAACATAAGCACAGACTTAACAACTCTAGGGGTTGTTCCTGAACGTTTTAGGCTTAATCATTAAGCTTTGTTTGTTTTTTGAAAAGTGGTGTTTTCTGGGTTCTTACTGTTACAAGTAAAACACCAGACAAAAAACATTATTCATGATAAGAAGGTCACTTGGAGATGGTGACAGATATTGAAGAAAGTAAATCGGGATATGGATTATCGTTCCCTGTATTAGTTTCGCTGTTAAAGTTACTCCATTGTCATACTGAATTTTACAGACAGAATTTTTTTTTCAAAACCCTCAGTCTATTATACTACTTTTAAAACATTCAGAAACCGTACTACTCTACGCAGGACAGCTGGCTGGAGACGCTTACAGTGTGCTTGACGTTAAGCCTGCAGCAATTATTGCCCGATAGCCACCGATTCGAATTCGTCTACACTTTGAGTATTGAAAATCATGTTAATTAATTATGTGTAAGGGGAGCGATATCTCAGGTGGGTAACAATATAACAACAATAACATTTCACCATTTCCTTACCCCCCGCCGCACCACCATAGCGTGGGAGAAGGGGCTGAGGGGGAGGTCCTGTGTTTTAGCTGCCACCAGCCGGAGGACGAACGGAGGCGCGGGGCTCAGAGACTCAACACAAGTCTAAAAACTTAAGAGTCAGGGAGGTGCAGGGGACTGGCTCTCATCTTACAGTGATCAACAACCACCCACCGTACACACCGGTGATTGGCCGAATCACAAGTTAATTAAGGTGTTTGAAAACACAAAGATTGGGTGACGCGACAGCTGCCTCCTCGACCTTTTGCCTTTGCCACGCCACGCCCGCCGCTGCTCAAAGTTTTCTCGACGTCACATTTTGTAAATGCTTACTTAAAACAACACTGTCCACGTAAAAGTTAATGAATGTCCACATATGGTAATCACTTAACACACACACACACACACACACACACACACACACACACACACACACAAACGGACAAACGGCAGCACGGCTCAGTGATGATTGCACTCCACACAGTAACTTTATTGGCTATTTACTTTATGACCAATTGGTTGGATGTGTGTCACGAATATTACGTAACAAGACTGAATTTCCGTGTATTATCATTATTGAAATTTTGGTTGTAGCTAATGCTGGCCATGTAATAGTAGTAGTAGTAGTAGTAGTAGCAGTAGTAGTAGTGGTGGTAGTAGTATTAGTAGTAGTGGTGGTAGTAGTAGTAGTAGTAATAGTGGTAGTAGCAGTAGTAGTACCAGAAATTGTTGGTGGTGTTGGTGTTGGTCGTTCTTTTGCTGCTGTAGTACTAGCAATAATCCATGATAAGCTCTTTTTAAAGAGTAAGTTTGTCTGTATGTTTGCTTCTTTGTTTGTCTTGCTACATATGAAGCCATTTTCTTATTCTATTAATCTGAAGACTAATGTTAGGCCTGCATATCCTCTTTATCCATCCCCTCCTCTAGCGGCTGACAATGTGACGTCATGGACGCGAAAACCATTAATCATGTTCCTCACACTTTGTAGTCGTGTTCGCTGGCCAAGGTGCAGTGAGACAGTCAGTGTCATTTTATGTCCTCTGTGTGACGTGTGAAATGAATGCATGAAAGGACTCCGAAGATGCATTTAAATGACCCTTTCAGACGTTCCTTCATTATCTACCACTATTACCACTACTGCTACTACTGCTACTACTGCTACTATTGCTACTACTACTACTACTACTGCTGTTACTACTACACTACTACTACTACTACTACTATTACTACTACTACTAGTGCCGCTGCTACTTCTATATATCACTTCATCGCCATAACAGCCCCATCTACGTGATAAGAGGACGTAGTGCGTCTTTTGTGACTCAAATCGACACTCGGCTCGCGACATCAAGCTCTCACAAGCCATCGAGGAGAGGACGAAGGGCGAGGTGCATCTTTTGATTATATTATACCCTCGTTTCCTGAATACAGAGAGAGAGAGAGAGAGAGAGAGAGAGAGAGAGAGAGAGAGAGAGAGAGAGAGAGAGAGAGAGAGAGAGAGAGAGAGAGAGAGAGAGAGAGAGAGAGAGAGAGAAATAAAAAGGAGGAGACAAAATACCGTCATTTGTATACAATAGTGGCGCATCTATTTGAGGAGGAGTGACTCTCAGGTCCTTTCGGTCCTTCCTTCCCTTGGTCCAATAAAAGCATTTTCTCTCTGCCATCCTGCCCTTACTTTCGCTCTCCGGCCCTGCAGCTGCATCCTCGACTGCCTTATCCTCTGCCTGATATACTGAACTAATTTATCTCACTTTACTTACTTGTCCCTCTTTCATCTTCCAGTAGCATCCTCCTCCGTTTATTCTTCTCCTTACTTTCTTTACTTTCCACCTTTTCACTCTTCAAAAGCATCCTCTCCCACTTCGTAATAATTTCTCTTCCCTTACTTTTTATTATTTCTAACCCTGCAACTGGGTCTTCTTTCTCTCTGATGCAGTAAAAATAATATGCAATTTATCTGTCTTTACATTCATTTTTTTATCCGTTTCCCTTTTCTCTCTCTTTCAGTTCCACATTTACATAGGACAGTCGCTGGATCCCTCTTCGTAATGGTCCCTTCAAGAAGACACAAAAAAGGAAAGAACTCATTCATTTTCTCTCCTTAATGAATGCCTAAGGCGTCCCTATATCATGTCCTTGAGCCTCCAACTAACCTGTCAGTTATTTTTTTTCTTCCTCCTAGACCTAGAGACTTCATGTATCTTGGTCTTAAAAGTTGAAATCATATCCGTAATAATAAGGACTGGTAGAAAAGGACAAAAAAAAAAAGATCAATTATATTGATATTCCATTTCCTTTTGATTTACACTATATTTGCCGCTTGGTTTTTTTTCATTATCATGGTTTTCTCTTTTATTATTATGGTAAAAGCGACAAGGTATACAGGCTAAATAAGACAGATAATACCCCACAATGAATTATCAAATTTAGGCGAAAAAACAAGACCCACGAGCGAGGACTTACCCTAGACAGTGCAGGGTAGCGACGGGAGGCCAAGGTATGACTAGGGTGGCAGGCGTGTTTGTGGTTGACTCACCCACCACCCAAAACCCACCACCACCACTCAAGACCCACTACTATGACCATCACCCTCATCACCAGACCACCACCATCCCACAAAACCACCCATGCCCACCAACACCATCGCCACCGTCACCACCCAGGGCCTTCATCACCTGGCATAGATGCTCTCTGATTTACTGTATACTAATGAACAATGGTAGAGGATGACCGAAAAATAGATAATAGTCCCTGTATAACTGTAAATGGCATATGTTCCAGACTGTTTTCATATGGGTTTTTTTTATTATGTCCTTGGGTATTGGGTTTACTTTACTACCGTCTGCTTTATGAACGACAGGGTAGATAATGAGTCCTAGAGGTGGCGTAAGTTTGAAACAGTTCTCAATACTTCATGTTCTGGGTAAGTATTTACTGTCTTGGCGGAGTATACACCTGCACGGGCGCCAAACGGCCTCATCCACGACGTTAACTGCTAAGCCCTTGATATTCTGCGTTGCGGCGCCGATTGATGGCTTACACGAGTCTGCTAAAGATCAACAGTTTAGTATACTATCACCAGCTATAAATAGTCCACTTTCGGAGGTTTAGCCAAAAATCATTGTTTGTGTAACCCCGAATCTTGTCAGAAGTTTAAATCGTGTACGTCAGGTGGTTTGGTTTCGTCTGTTAATTGCTTTTACTAGACGGTAGGAAAATTAATACTGTCAAAGTCTAAGTGTAATTTTTTTTTAATGGACCAGCATGCCCCCAGACCCACTCAGCTAAATTCGCGCCTTCGTCGCTTTCAGTCAATCCCCAATGTCCTGAATACCAAACATTAGCCCAGGTTGTTCATCTGGGTTGAGGGGAGAGGTGAAGATCATGATGGTATTCGTTTCATTTATATCTAATTACGCTAGAAAACATAATATCATGGTAATGATTGCTATGTGTACTTTGGTAAAAAAAAAGTTGGAATCCCGTTACCCATCCTATGCATCCTATTCATTCACAATCGTCATTAGAGTATCCTCATCATTTCTCAACCTTTGTTCCACAACCAAAAACGGCTTCGTAAACTTAAGTTACCCCTTTCACCAAGCGTTTTCTTCAATAGTTGTCACAGAGAGTATGTAGAAACCATATTTATGGCATAACATTGTTAGTCTCTCTCTCTCTCTCTCTCTCTCTCTCTCTCTCTCTCTCTCTCTCTCTCTCTCTCTCCCTCTCTCTTTTGGCCTTTTTTTTTTTTTTTTTTTTTTTTTTACAATGGTACTACAGTGGGCTTGCGCCCTATTGATGCAAGGCGTCATCCTTTCAGTCCACCTGAAATGTTTCGTCCGCTCCTTACATTGCGTTAATTACAGCTGCTTATTAATGTGTTACTTTCATTTCCTAACAATGGCGGACCCGAATTTTTTGTACCTCATGTCAGCCTTTCGGAGCAGCTTCCTTTCTCTGATAAGAAGGCCGATTGGGATAGCGCGTAATAATTGGAGGACGTGCCCCACACTAGATTAAGTAACACACACCAAAAAAAAAAAAAAAAAAAAAAATACTAACACTTTTTCTATGGATTAATTCTTCTTTCACTTATTTTATTTTGATCATTGCTTTGCCATCAAGTCCAGCCGTTAACATCAAAAAATTAGCAATCACTACAAAGGTTCAACAGATTTTTCCTCATATTTCCTTTTCTGCTTTATATGTCAGGAGTAAAAGCTAAACGCTTCGGGCGGCCGCGGAGCAGCACGGGGCAGCGGTGGGCGAGGCGGGACTCGTGAGGACTTTCACTCTCGGCCATAACTCAGGCCAGACTGAGGTGTGCCGCCACACCCTGCTGGAGGTAATGTGCATGTTCTTCATCAAAAGTGCGGGAAATTATTCCTTGGAAAACATGTCACAAGACATTGTACACCCACGGACACCAGCGTCATCAGTAACACCAGCAACAGCACCAGCTCCAGCACCAGCAATTCCTCCCCGTCAGGTGACTGAGTTCTAGCCCTCAACAGCAACGCAGACAATAAAATTGCATTCAACTTTGCCTCGTTTTTCTCCAGCGGTCTCTCGAGACATAATGGATTTCCTTTAAGTTTAAAGGTTTGTGATAGAAAAGGTGCTTGTTCAGTATTCTATTTGTAGCTTCACGGAACCGCTGCCATGATTGACATGCTTCATTGAAACTGTAAAGAAGGTTTAGTGAAGCTCATCATTCATACTTTGCAACACCACCTTGCCACCGGTACAAGACGTATGATAAATTTTATTGTACTATGACTCGTAGGGAATAAACCGTACATAATATCAATCGCAAAGCTCAACCTTAAACAGTACCATGCTAAAAAAATATATATACTGAAAAACGTTTATATAATATATGTATTAAACCGAAATAAATGGTAGCACTGCAAAATTTTGTTACTGAGCAAATTATAACCAGCTTGATAAAAATTGCAAACAGAGGATCTGTTCTTTATAAAATTGTTTACTTTACAAACAGATATGATGATAAAATCGAAAATTACAAAATGTGTTTGATAAAGTATGTGTGGATAAAGATTGTTGGTAAACGTAAACAAGATACAAAAAACTATTTGGTTTCCAGAACAGATATTTAGGTTGGTGAATTAATAAAGGGTTGGATGTTAACTCCGTGTGACCATCAAGAAGTCACAACAGGGGAAAAAAAAATACTACAACATTATTTACACGTAAAATACAATTAGCCGTCATTTTTCTTTGTATATGACCCAAGACTAAGAAAAATGCTGCGATTCTTTTCCACAACGTTGGTAATCAATCGCTTCATACGGTGGCATTATAACAAACATAAATGATAAAGTACAAGCATCATGCTAACGGACTACTGACAAAAGCAGTAGCTCGTTTGAAAAATAATTCTATAAGAAAAACAGCATATATTATAAGGAGTTTTCTCAGAAGTTAAACAGTTTGGGATATTCACTACTCACCAAGATGTTCTTATAATTATTTGGCGGCTGTCAATTCGTTTTCAGATATTTAGGTAACGGATGAATAAAAAAGACGCAATAATATGAAGACATCGCCCTCCTTGCTAACTGGAGAGTATTAAGTTATTATAAAGGGGATGCTTCTATACAGCAACAACATAAATGAAAAATGAAAAGAAGAGGAGGTAGAAGAAGAAGAAGAAGAAGAAGAAGAAGAAGAAGAAGAAGAAGAAGAAGAAGAAGAAGAAGAAGAAGAAGAAGAAGAAGAAGAAGAAGAAGAAGAAGAAGAAGAAGAAGAAGAAGAAGAAGAAGAAGCAGAAGAAGAAACAGAAGAAGAAGAAGAAGAAGAAGAAGAAGAAGAAGAAACAACCTACCATATTTTCTTTACATCCGTGAATCAATATTCAAGCTTTTTTTCTGAGGCAAAGAAGCTTGCAGGAGGAACAGCCATCAGGCAGAGGAGAAGCCTGGCTGTCCCTCTCCCGCTCCTCCACCCAATTCCCTTCCCTTGCCCTTCTGCAAACCAGGACTAGTCTGGCACACTCTCGTATTGTTGATAGTTGTTCGTGCAATCTGATGGCACATAATTTTCTTCAGACGAGGCATAAATGTAATCTTTTCACCCACGGCGTGACCTCCGCACTCCCTACTCTCAAACATGTAAATCAAAAATATAACCAGAGAATATGGTAATTCACCGCCACGTAAAATGTGAAGCTGGGACTTGGTGTTTTGGTTAAGCTGCTGTAAAGGTTGTCTTTCATCATTGCTGATGCAACTAAGAGAAATTGAAGAGAAAGCGTATAAAACTTGGTGACCTTCAAGACAATGTTTCCTTGAACCAAGGAAAGTGTAACATTACGGAATGACCCAGTGAGGACAACTACATGCGGCAGGTGGGGCGGGCGTGTCCCGGCATGTCTGGTAAGAACGGCGGCGGACATAAGCCCGTCTTGAGGACGCCGCCAATATTATTTTAGGGCTTATTGGTATTTATTATTAGTATAACCACCTCGAGTTGACAAACTGCTGCTTCCCGCACTAGACAGATATGGTGAGGCGGTGGTTGAGTACTTAGTGTGCTGGCACAGCGTCCAGGAGGACCCGGGTTCGCGTTCCACCCGCTGCAACAAACTGGAATTTTTTCAGTCAACACTGAGTGGACTACCCACATGCTGTCCTGAAAACCACCAATCAACCCGTACTGGGGTCAACCATCAGGAGTCACCAAGTAAGCCTACCGGCGACGTAAACAGGACGTAACAAAAAGAAAAAGATAAATAGATAGCTAGATATTGTGTGAAATATTATAGACAGAGATATATATATATATATATATATATATATATATATATATATATATATATATATATATATATATATATATATATATATATATATATATATATATATATATTTTTTTTTTTTTTTTTTACAGCAAAGGAGACAGCACAAGGGGACGAAAAAAAGGAAAAAACAATAAAAAAAAGTCCGCTACTCGCTGCTCCTGTAAAGAATCCGAAGAGGTGGCCGAAAGAGCAGTCAATTACGTGAGAAGAGGTGTCCTGATACCTTCCTCTTAAGTGAGTTCAAGTCGTAGGCAGGAGGAAATACAGATGAAGGAAGATCGTTCCAGAGATTACCAGCGTGAGGGATGAAAGAGTGAAGATGCTGGTTAACTCGTGCGTAAGGGATTTGGACTAAAGGGATGAGCTTGAGTAGAAAGCCGTGTGCGGCGGGGCCGCATAAGGGGGAAGGCATGCAGTTAGCAAGTTCAGAAAAGCAGTCAGCGTGAAAATATCGATAGAAGATAGAAAGGGAGGCAGCATGGCGGCGGAATTGGAGAGGTAGAAGACTATCAGTAAGAGGAGTAGAGCTGATGAGATGAAGAGCCTTACGCTGGAATTCTCAATCTATCTTTTCCCCCTTTACGCGAGGAAAAAAGGCTTCGTGGACCAAACGGTATTCTCAGTGTCGAGGAGTGTCTTTGATGCAGCGCGCGAAGCGGCGAGCGGGAAAAAAAATTAACTAATTTCCTCTCTTGACGAAGAGGAGGTGAAGGCCAGCTCTTCGCTAACATCTTCGCACATTTAATGCTTTAATTCAACATTTTTTTCATGTTGCTGTATTATTAATTGGATATAAGAACAATTTAAATTTTCTAGGCCTTATATAAAAAGTCATACAACGCGAGAAACAGTATTTTTTTCTGTTTATTCAAGACTTCACGGTTCCTATGATAAATTCAGCCAACACTGGAAAGCACCTCTCAACCCGGACGCCCCGCCCTTTAGTCTCAACTATTCACAACAGTTCTCTTTTTTTAGCGTTTGTAGGGCGGGCACTAAGAACCATAAGCATGAAATAAGATTGCTGGGATGAGTTTTAAAGTGACGGACTAACAGACTTTGGCCTCCGGGCGGATGTTTCCCAAGTCTGTATGAATATGTGGTGGTATATGGTACTCCGTGCTGGGCTTCCCACAGCCAGTCTCCAAACTCGTGACGTCACCTGTGGGTGGAGCTTAGCAAAGCTTAGCAAAGCTAATGATATTAAGAAATAAATAAAATAATAAATAGTAGATTAATTATGAAATAAATGAAAATGTTAGCTCCATACCTATTCTATGTACTCATGATTCTTCTTGTTTTTCATATTTTCTTGTTTACCATTTATTATTATAGTATTATTTTATTCCATATATATATATATAGAGAGAGAGAGAGAGAGAGAGAGAGAGAGAGAGAGAGAGAGAGAGAGAGAGAGAGAGAGAGAGAGAGAGAGAGAGAGAGAGAGAGAGAGAGAGATAGAGAGAGAGAGAGATAGACTCAGATGAGAGAGAGAGAGAGAGAGAGAGAGATAGATAGATGAATGAGATGAATGAATAGATAGATATAGATATATATATATATAGATATATATATATATATATATATATATAGATATATATATATATATATATAGATAGATAGATAGATAGATAGATAGATAGATATAGATAGATAGATAGATAGATAGATAGATATAGATAGATAGATAGATAGATAGATAGATAGATAGATATAGATAGATAGATAGATAGATAGATAGATAGATAGATAGATAGATAGATAGATAGATAGATAGATAGATAGATAGATAGATAGATAGATAGATAGATAGATAGATAGATAATACATAAAGAGATAGATAGATAGATAGACAGACCCCCGTGTACACCTCCCACCGCGACCCGTTTGCCGTGTCGTGATTAATTCGCCGAATATTCGGGGACATGTCCCCGAATAGTCTTGGCCATTCGGCGACATGTCGGAGACATGTCCCCGAATAGTCGGCGACATGTCGGCGACAAATTTGCCAATAAAATTTAAATTTCAACGGTCAAAATTCGGCGACAATTCGCCGAACACCGCGAATCGGTCGCCGAATTGTCGGCAACATGTCGGCGACATTTCGGCGACAATTCGGCGTCCATTTTGCATTCGTGCACATTCGGCGAATGGCCGCGAATTTTTCATGCAACATGAAACTTTCGTGGCGGTCGTGACCAACTGTCAAAAGTCGCGTGGTGGACGCAGACATGTCCCCGAACGGCCAAGAACAGGCAAGAAAGATGCCGAACTTGTTCGCGACACAGGATGACTTGCATATTCGCGCACATTCGTGAGACAAAATTCGGCAGAGTATTTGGGGCTTAAACGATTCCAGGCTGGAGGCAGCAGAGCGCTTAGCCTCAGACCTTACTATTATTTCCGATTGGGGCAAGAAGAACCTGGTGTCTTTCAACGCCTCAAAAACACAGTTTCTCCACCTATCCACTCGACACAATCTTCCAAACAACTATCCCCTATTCTTTGACAACACTCAGCTATCACCTTCTTCAACACTAAACATCCTCGGTCTATCCTTAACTCAAAATCTCAACTGGAAACTTCATATCTCTTCACTTATTAAATCAGCGTCCTCGAGGCTGGGCGCTGTGTAGGTACCGTCTCCGCCAGTTCTTCTCCCCCGCACAGCTACTATCCATTTAAGGGGCCTTGTCCGTCCTGTTATGGAGTATGCATCTCACGTGTGGAGGGGGCTCCACACGCACAGCTCTCTTGGACAGAGTGGAGTCTAAGGCTCTTCGTCTCATCAGCTCTCCTCCACTTACTGATAGTATTCTACCTCTTAAATTCCGCCGCAATGTTGCCTCTCTTTCTATCTTCTATCAATATTTTCATGCTGACTGCTTTTCTGAGCTTGCTAACTGCATGCCTCCCCCCCTCCCTCGGCCTCGCCACACACGACTTTCTACTCAAGCTCATCCTTTTACTGTCCAAATCCCTTACGCAAGAGTTAAGCAGCAACTTCACTCTTTCATCCCTCACGCTGGTAAGCTCTGGAACAATCTTCCTTCATCTGTATTTCCTCCTGCCTACGACTTGAACTCTTTCAAGAGGAGGGTATCAGGACACCCACCTCTCCTCCCGAAACTGACCTATCTTTCGGCCACTCCTCTAACTCTTTTAAGGAGCAGTGAGTAGAGGGCTTTTTTCACACGTTTCATTTTTTTATGCCCTTGAATTGACTCCTCTGCTGTAAAAAAAAAAAAATATATATATATATATATATATATATATATATATATATATATATATATATATATATATATATATATATATATATATATATATATATATATATATATATATATATATATATATATATATATATATATATATATATATATATATATATATATATATATATATATATATATATATATATATATATATATATATATATATATATATATATATATATATATATATATATATATATATATATATATATATATATATATATATATATATATATATATATATATATATATATATATATATATATATATATATATATATATATATATATATATATATATATATATATATATATATATATATATATATATATATATCATACCAATCACGAAAAGTGAATAAGTCAAGTGTAGCTACACAATATGCAAAGTGTATCGTTTATGAGGGAGGAGCAGGGCGAGCGTCGAGTCGCCGCGACGGGCCTTGCGTCACATCAATTTGCTCACCTAAATCGGCGACTGGTCCATTCGTACCCCTTCCAACCCTTCAGATTTTCCCGTGGGTAACAAGCGCGGCGATGTACGTTGCTTACAATAACTGTTTGGTTAAGTCGAAATGAAAGTCTTAAGTATTATTTGATGATACGTTACGTACTATGTTTTCATTTAAAACCGTACACATATTCTATTCTCTTGAAATGATATGTCTATATCTACTTTCCCGTGATGAAGTCTTACGAAACAAGTACATGAAGTCTGTAGGCCAGCCGGGTTCGGAGTTTCTCAGACAGGGGTAGAAAGTGGGCCGCGGGTCGTTTGGAAGGACACGTGTGATCAAAAGGAAAGGTGACTGACTGACTGGCAGTGAAGGAGGCGGGGGAGGCGACGGGCACAGTGGCTTTGGTATATAATGCTGGCCGGCACCTCCACACCACCACACTTCAGACAAACAGACACCAAGATGAACCTGGTGAGTCCTCCCGCAAACACCTTCATCTCGCCTCGGGTTACAGCCCTGCTACTCGTCACAAGTCTCTTTTGAGGAGCTGTTCTGTTACATTAGTAGCAGACTCATTTCCTTAACTGAATTCACAAATTTGCGTAAATTCATTGAAGTATATATTCATTGAAAATAAAAACTTCTTTGGCTCATAAATGAAGACTGCTGCTGCCTCGGCGTGGCACTGTGCATGGCCATGCACGGTGACCTGTGATTTGTGTGTTCACAGGAGCCAAGGATTTCCGAAAGAATAATATAAAACTTATTGCCGATAGTCTAATTCTTCTGATACTGCCACAATAAATATGATAACATCTGTTGATAATTCTACTACTACTGCTACTACTAATACAAGTATTTCTACTACTACCACCACTACTATTAATATCATTAACGCTGCTGTTGCTGCTGCTGCTGTTGCTACTTTACTATTACTACTACTACTGCTACTACTACCACTACCCGGGTCTGAGGTGAGTAAAATCGTTCGCTGGCAACCTGCAGCCACACGGCGTGTCCGATTTCGTGGATACTGTATTCTAGCCTCCGCATAGTAAACAGTCGTCAGTATCAATAATATGCAGGCACCAATAACAAATATAGTCAATTATAGTCGATTTTGAGTTAAAAATCTTAGTAATGTCGCAAATATCTGTTTTACTAATATAAAGCCTGCTAATTTCCTCGGTGGTGGACAGCTTCAAGGCTGTTTAATAATTATAATCAACGGTCTTGTAAATTAACAAAACATTTGTTTGCGACATTACTAATATTTTTTAACTCATAATCGACTATAATTGACGGTATTTGTTATTGGTGCCTGCATATTATTGACACTGACGACTGTTTACTATGCGGAGGCTAGCATACAGTATCCACGAAATCGGACACGCCGTGTGGCTGCAGGTTGCCAGCGAACGATTTTACTCACCTCAGATTCGGGTAAACCGACTTTTTTTTAATAGTACTACAATTACTATAAAAATACTACTACTACTACTACCACTACTACTACTACTACTACTACTATACTACTACTACTACTACTACTACTACTACTATTTCAACAACAACAAAATTCTACTAATTAACATCCATTTTAACAGTTCGTGCTCGCTTTCCTCGCTGCCGTGGCCGCCGCAGCTCCTCAAGGCTATGAGGACACCTCCGTTGAGTATCCAGCTATCCTCGTTGACGAACGACAAATGGCTGACGACGCCTCGAGTTACACCTTCAAGATAGAGACCCAGGACGGCATCACGCGCCAGGAGTCAGGCTCAGTCCTGCCAGGCACTGGGTCTGAGGAGGGCGGCATTGAGCAGAGCGGGACAGTGTCGTGAGTATCACCCTATTTACAGTATCCCTTTAGTTTGTTTCGGTCACTGGCGGTGTGTTAGGCTGCGGCATTGTCTTGTCTAACCGGCTTCTCTTCCTTCGGCAGGTTCACGCTTCCCGACGGTCAACTGTTCCAGTTGAGCTATGTGGCGGACGAGAATGGCTTCCAGCCTGAGTCCAGCTTCTTGCCTGTGGCTCCTGAATTCCCCCATGAAATTCCGCAGTTCGTCCTCGACCAGATTGCGAAGGCGCGTGAGGAGGAAAAGGAATCCCCTCGCCAGCCCTCCTCCAACTATGCCTCTCCCTAGACGAGAGGCTCCCGCCGTGCCTGCTGAACCTGCGTGCCCCGCGCATGATCTCTCCATGTATTTATTTCCTTCACTCTTTGTTGGCTATTGTTTCAGCCGTGTACATGTTATGTAATTAAATTATGCATATGACCTGCCTCTGCCTCTTCCCCATATAAATGATCGATTTGGGTTGACAAAAAAAAAAAAAAGAACAAGAGGCTCACAAAAAAGTAGACACACACACACACACACACACACACACACACACACACACACTGTAATTGTAGTGAATGCATGGGATAGCATACTGGCCTTGCCAACAAAGCACGATGAGGCTCACGCATTACTGAGGCAGAATAAATGTTCCGTCAATAAGGAGCGGTTACTGTCCTCCATTGGGTAAGAAGAATGGAGGAGTGTGTGGGGACGTGTTTGTTGTTGTTGTTTGGGATTTACCCCCTAAAAAGGGGGAACGGGCCTCTGTCGATTGCGAGAGCCTATCCTGTATCTGTACCCACAGATTGCCAGACGAACTCAGACGTTCTTTTCGGGAGGCTAAAGGCTGGCGATCACAAGCCCAGAACTGATATAATCAGATCGTGGATAAATTTTACACACACACACACACACACACACACACACACAAATACATTTACATACACATCAATATAAATGTTTTATTGACCAAAGCTTATATATATTGCACACACACACACACACACACACACACACACACACACACAGATCGAACTGCGGTCGTCTGGAGCCCAAGCCGTGCCCAGCAGACCCCGCCACTCTTGACCTTCCTGGCGTGAACGCGAGCCTAGCCTTGGCTGGGTGAGGTGCCAGCTCGTGACCACCAGCCGTGCATTCCCAGCTCACGAATCATACCACTCTACTAAAGTTGGCTATTTAGCTATTTTTTTACAAGTTTGGGAGATATTTCCTGGCATTAATTTAATTTCCCACATTTGTGAAGTAATCCCGGTATAAATGGGGCGCCGGCTGGTGGAAAATAAGCGGTCAGCGGCAGAGAGACAGCAGGCAACAGTCGCTACTACCAAGATACAACTGGCGTGCTACACCTGAAACTAGCCGCCGATCAACTAGTCGTGTAGCGCCCTCAGCATACCGCGGACACAAAGCTGTAGCGTTCCAAGCTGCCGCTGCTACTCCACTGTCTGGGACGTGGCGCCACAACGGATGGGGGCACGTGACATCACCGAAGAGACAAACACGTTACCAGGCGATAAGACTTTCATCATAACGCTCTGCACGCCGACTCATACACCACGCGTTGCTGGAGGTGGCTCAGTGCCTGCGTGCTGCCTCTCGTTTCTATTTGTATAGTGAACACGTTTTGTTGTGATTGGTTGTGTTTGCGTTCGTCTGTCTCGCGTTGAAAGGGAGATTATCAGGTGACACCACACACGAGAAGGAAAAGCAACAAGATGACGCACGAGTCTTACGAAGTTAAACCATTTGATGTAAAAGGTAAGGTTGAATGATCTACTGCATGCAGACTGTTGCTCTGGTCGAAGATTATTTCTTGTTTTAGGTGATATCGCTTATCTTATTATAAACACAAACAAACGAGAAAAAAACATATACACAAACAAAAGAACAAGATGCAAACATATACACAAACAAACAAACGAACACACTTAAATAATTTATTTTAATTTACGTGGAAATCGTTATATAACCAATATTAGTATTTCACCTAGGGGTCAACAGAAAGTTTGTGCCCATCTGCATCATCTTTCGATGCGATAAGGATTATGCAAGAGGTCAACTGCAGCTTCCCTGAACGGTGTTTGGTGTCAATGTACTCTGTTTTAATACGTGAACATGTGACGAGCTTATCACAATGCTCTATTCACACTCCACTGTATGACTTTCTTGTATTTGTATGTTGTAATTTCGGTGCTCCCAACATTTGTTTTACAGGAATATCATGATGCTGTGCTTCTCTCTCTCTCTCTCTCTCTCTCTCTCTCTCTCTCTCTCTCTCTCTCTCTCTCTCTCTCTCTCTCTCTCTCTCTCTCTCTCTCTCTCTCTCTCTCTCTCTCTCTCTCTTTTCTTCTTTCTTTCTTAATTTTACATCTAACATATTGTAAATGAGTACATATATGTCGATGAGCGGGCAACGGCCCGCCGCTGGGGGGAGTGTCAGGGCCACCCTGGGGTCACACCATACACCCTACTCTCTCTCTCTCTCTCTCTCTCTCTCTCTCTCTCTCTCTCTCTCTCTCTCTCTCTCTCTCTCTCTCGGCGTAGATGGGAAAGTTTTGAACTGGATCAGAGCATGGCTTAGTGGTAGGAAGCAGAGAGTGCAAAGCAATGGTAAAAAATCTGAATGGGGCAGTGTTACGAGTGGAGTCCCAAAGGGGTCAGTGCTGGGTCCGCTGCTTTTTATTATTTACATCAATGACTTGGACACAGGAATCAGTAGTGATGTCAGTAAGTTCGCAGATGATACCAAGATCGGTAGAGTAATCCAATCAGACAGGGACGCTAGCGTTCTCCAAGAGGAGCTTGACAGACTATATGATTGGGCGGGGAAGTGGCAGATGGAATTCAATGTCGGAAGTGTAACATTCTGAGTGCAGGTAGGAATAACCCCTCACACAATTACTCCTTAAATGACACTCCTCTAAGCAGGTATGGGTGTGAGAGAGACTTAAGAATCTTAGTGAGCGCTGACCTCCGTCCTAGGCCTCAATCAGTGGCCCAATGCATTCAGGCTAAAAATCGGGCAAACAGAGTACTTGGTTTCATCTCAAAGAGCGTAAGCAATAGGGGCGCTGAAGTCATTCTCGAACTCTACTTAGCACTAGTTAAACTTCATCTCGATTATGCGGTTCAGTTCTGGTCCCCCTACTATAGAATGGATATCAAGATATTAGAATCTGTACAGAGGAGGATGGCAAAGATGATTCAGGGGGTGAGAAACTTGCCTTATGAAGACAGACTGAAGCATTTAAATCTACACTCTCTAGAAAGGCGAAGGTTGCGAGGAGACCTGATCCAAGTCTATAAATGGATGAAGGGCTTTAATAAAGGGGATGTCAGTAAGATTTTGATCGTAAAAGAGCCAGGTAGGACGCGTAGCAATGGTTTTAAGTTAGAAAAATTCAGATTCAACAAAGACATAGGCACGAATTGGTTTACCAATAGAGTGGTGGATGAATGGAACAGGCTTGGCAACCATGTTGTGGGTGCCAATACCATAGATACATTCAAGAAGAGGTTAGATAGAGCAATGAATGGTGAGGTAAGTTGGGGTTGAGAGTACAGGAGCTGCCTTGTATAGGCCAACCGGCCTCTTGCAGACTTCTTATGTTCTCATGTTCTCTCTCTCTCTCTCTCTCTCTCTCTCTCTCTCTCTCTCTCTCTCTCTCTCTCTCTCTCTCTCTCTCTCTCTCTCTTACCGTAGAAATTAAATAAACAAAATAAAAAAGGTCACTAAAACTTCATGCAGTTATTGGAAATTAAACACAATAATAGAAATAATAATAATAATAATAATAATAATAATAATAATAATAATAATAATAATAATAATAATAATAATAATGATAACCATGCACTTTGATGGTCACTTACTGCCCATGTAAAGGGTGAAAAGTTTGGTCCTGGTCGCCCTCAGGATCACCAAGACTTTACATCCGAGGTAAAACGAGATCGGAAGGCGTCCCTTTGACCCAACCTGGGGACCCGGCTGCCCAGTGAGGCAACGAGCTGTTCCCTCGCTCAGACTGTAAACACACCCCTTGATCCGTTTCATCACCGCCATAAGCTTTCCTCAGCGGCTCAACACTCCCTAACATGCCGGGCGAGGGTAGCGACGGGACAGTTGTGTCTTTGTAAACCACCCACCACTGGGATGATACCTAGTGGTGCCATGTTTCCTACCACATTCCCGACCCTCTATCTGGGACCATGGGTGGATTAGGCAACCCAGAATAAGCGAGGAGTGAGCAAGGACACGTGCACACTCCTTTCCCCGCAACACACCACTCCTCTGATCTGATCATGATTACGATGTTTAATAATTTTGCGTCTTTGATCATGAGAATTTACAAATATTGATTGGATGAACTCTAGCGTATTTTCCTCAGTGGTATATGTATACATACGGTACAACCTCATTTTTTCATCTTTCATTTGCCGTGAATAGAAGGTTTCTGTAAACCTGAAAGCCGACGATACTGGAAGCAAGACGCCTAATAGTGAGGGCGACTCTTAACGGCATAAAGCTTGACGAGGGTAAAGGCATGATAGTTGGTATTCTCTCTCTCTCTCTCTCTCTCTCTCTCTCTCTCTCTCTCTCTCTCTCTCTCTCTCTCTCTCTCTCTCTCTCTCTCTCTCTCTCTCTCTCTCTCTCTCTCTCTCTCTCTCTCTCTCTCTCTCTCTCTCTCTCTCTCTCTCTCTCTCTCTCTCTCTCTCTCTCTCTCTCTCTCTCTCTCTCTCTCTCTCTCTCTCTCTCTCTCTCTCTCTTATTTTTTTATTTAAAAAAAAAAATATATATTTATATATATATATATATATATATATATATATATATATATATATATATATATATATATATATATATATTTACAAAACCCAAAGGTGCACTGCCGTGTGCTGCCTATTCAAAGTGCATAAATTCTATAGTCTATATAAAAAAAATATAAAAAAATAAAAACATACATTATAAACATTCAAATATATACACACTGCACTGTCATTAAAGTGCCATTGAAGTGGGTAGTGAGTTCCTCGAGTGGTGGGCCGCCAGCTTAACCTCCTGTGTGTTCATTCCCCGGACGTGAGGGACGGTGGCCATGAACACATTCCACACTCGAGAGACTCTACCCACAAAGGTGCGTTGGTGCTGGCTGGTGCGGGAACGTGGCACCTCCACTGCGTCACCACGGGAGAGCACCGTTATCCTGTCCCGCGTGGTGACTCTCGGAGGTTGACGCAGTCCCACCAGGTGTGGCACTACCTGCACCTGTGCTTTGTGGAAAACAACAAGCGCTGCGACGTCCCTGCGGTGTTCCAGCGAATCGACGGAGCTGGGAGTCTCCGTCTGGGCTGGGGGCGGTCTGCAGCATCCACCAGTCGCAGCGCCCATCGCTGGATGCTGTCGAGTCTCCCGCTGTGCGAGGCAGCAAACGACATCCAAGAGAGGGCAGCGTACTCTAGGTAAGGCCTTAGAGCCTTGTAGAGCCTTGTAGAGCAGGATCCTCCCTTTTCTGTCGAGGGAGCTGGCCACCCTTCGCAGGCAGGAGACTCTGTGGGAGGCCTTTTGGGCAATGTGTTTGATGTGGCTGTCAAACCGTAGCCCTCGATCCACTTCCACTCCCAGAATCTTGACGGATTCCTGGAGCGGGAGGGGGATGCCGCCAAAGCGTAGCCTCCCCTCCACTGCTGGCCCGGCAGTGGGGGATCGAGAGACCACCATTGCCTGGATCTTCTCCGGGGCAAAGGTCACCTGCCAGCGGGCACCCCACTCCTGTAGCACCGTCAGCTGCTGATTGACGTCGTCAGCAGCTCGCCCACTGTCTTGTCGGGGGTAGATGCAGGAGAGAGTACAATCATTAGCGTAAGCTGAGACTGCTGGCAGCTGCCGGAGAAGGTCGTCCACGTAAATATTCCACATCTCTCTCTCTCTCTCTCTCTCTCTCTCTCTCTCTCTCTCTCTCTCTCTCTCTCTCTCTCTCTCTCTCTCTCTCTCTCTCTCTCTCTCTCTCTCTCTCTCTCTCTCTCTCTCTCTCTCTCTCTCTCTCTCTCTCTCTCTCTCTCTCTCTCTCTCTCTCTCTCTCTCTCTCTCTCTCTCTCTCTCTCTCTCTCTCTCTCTCCTTTAAAAACAAGCTCGACCGTCACTTCCTTGAACTTAATATTAACTAGAGTAGAAAAGCAACGTTTTGGAGCCATCTGATTAATGTAAAATCACTTAGGTTTAAGGACAGACCACCTAGTCTGGACCATGGGGTCTGTGTGGTCTGATCTTCTATGTAAATCTATGTAAATCTCTCTCTCTCTCTCTCTCTCTCTCTCTCTCTCTCTCTCTCTCTCTCTCTCTCTCTCTCTCTCTCTCTCTCTCTCTCTCTCTCTCTCTCTCTCTCTCTCTCTCTCTCTCTCTCTCTCTCTCTCTCTCTCTCTCTCTCTCTCTCTCTCTCTCTCTCTCTCTCTTCCTTTCGCAACTACGACCTTGCTTCTTAACCTCCGTCTGCCACATCATTCTTAACAGAGGAAGAGGAACAGAAAGTATGATATTCATAATTCACACAGCAGAGATCAAACACCTCCCAGAATAGAACTAAAAACATGTTATTGATAAGGAACCAGGACATGCAGCATCTTCTAATAGTCCGTCACTAGGAGGAAATCGGGACGGACTAAAGAAGGTTAATTACAACGCCACCAATCACTTCTAGATCAGCTTCATCGAGGTTAGGTGTTCTCTGTTGCCCTAAAATATTTTCCCCCTCGCAGCACTTACCTAATTATAACGGTCTGTATGAAGTGTGTATCACATGTGTTGAGAGGGTTCCACCTGCACAGCTTTTCGTCTCAACTTTAATCCACGCATACTCGTATTTACTGTTAATTTCTTAGTTACTGCTCTTCTGAAATTACTGATTGTATGACTCCCCACTCCCCATCCGCGCCCTCGCTGTACAGTATTTATACTCAAGCAGTCTAGCTCATCACATGCTGCCTGACTTATGCAGAGTTAATTAAATTGTATCATCATTTTTTTTCTCTTTCACTGGTAAACTCTGAAACCGCCTTCCTTCGTCTGCATTACCTTCTGCCTACGACCTGAACCCTCAAAAAATCTATTATTCCCCTGGCATTTTCGTCTATTATACTCATGAAGATGCAGCGATCTGTATTTTTTTTATCTCGCTGCCTCCTTTGCTTAGGAAAGTGCATGGAGATCATTTGTGTATGTACATCTAATCGTGGTGAGCCTTTCCCGAGCCCTGCCCTGTTTGGACCCCTCGGGCTGGCTGGTGTGTCGAAAGCGATACACTTAATTCCGGGCATAACGCGTGTGCTGCTGAATAAAAAAGGACCTGTGATTGTTTTTACTGGGTTTTATGTTGTTGTTTGCTTTGTCTAACTTAGAAGCCGTATTTACTAACTCTGTGGAGTCCCTTAACGAATAGATTAATGCAAGATAGTGTGAAGAGGAAAGAGAAAATCAATTATTAAAAGAAAATATTTTTTTCTTACGTTCGATCCATGGCACCGGTAGGCTTTCTTGGTGGATCCCGATGGTCTGCCCCAGCCTGTTATGGCGCAGGCAAGAGTTTATAGTGGCGCCATCTTGCTTGGCTCATGTTATCCCCCGGGGCTCATCTTTGATCCTCTTTTTAGATAGAGAATTCAGAGTCCGAATTGATGGGTGGTCTTAAGGACAGCATGTGGGTAGTCTTACGCCACTCGCGGTGACTGAAATATCCCAGCTTGTGGAGGCAGGCGGGACACGAACCGAGTCCTGGACGCCGCGCCCGCCCGCTGAACTCAGTCAGAAAGGATGCAATAGAAACAAACTTACAAATACTCCATGATGCAAGCAAAGCAGCACACACTTAAAAGGAAACTGAGAAAGAGAAGGAGAGAAAAAAAGACATGCAAGAATATTAGCAAATGCTGCGGTGCATTTAAGAAAACCGACACCGGATAAATATTTGGAGCAACCCACAAACAGTAAGCCAATGAAAGATCCATATAGCGCTGCCCTGGGAAAAAAAAAATCAGAGGGAAGCAGTTACATAAGAGATGCGGTGACTCCACACAGACCTTGGGAGATCCGGTTTGGAAGACTTGATGGTACAAGGATAAGAAGCGATGGAGGGTTACGTGCTAGAAGGCTGAAGAGAGAGAGAGAGAGAGAGAGAGAGAGTGTGTGTGTGTGTGTGTGTGTGTGTGTGTGTGTGTGTGTGTGTGTGTGTGTGTGTGTGTGTGTGTGTGTGTGTGTGTGTGTATGTACTCACATGCGCTAAGATAAACAAATCAAGGAGTCCAACATACAAATAAAAGTTGGAAAAGAATCTAAAACAGCAAACAAGTCACGTCGTTATTACTCTTTTCTGTTGCTGTTAATGCAAAACATGCTCCAAGATATGTTATTGCTGTCTCCTGTTATCATTACAGAGCAGCATTTTTTACAGCACTTGGTTTGCCTTTTCTCTTCGATTAAACAATTATGCAACACTCTTGAAATCCAAACGGTCGTGAGAAGAAATCATTTAGCAAAAATGAGAGACTCACCCGATGTGTTATAATAGCAAAAACAGAGAGCTACTCGGCACGTCGCTGATACAGCAACAACAGCGAGAGACCGACCAAAAATACTATTAGACACCAAGGAAGGGATTCCCGCGAGGACTATGCACCCGCCAAGGACAAGACAGTCAGTGTAGCACTGAGAATCGTCTTGAGAATCGTCTCAATTAAATAATGGACGTTAACATGGAGTTCTCGAGCTGTGAGGCGTCGACAGGAGGGGAAAAGGTCAGTCTGGCTCGCACGTTTAAAGTGCTTAAAGGGTTTCAAGTGAAGCCTCCAGTATTCGGGGCCATACAGTGCCGCTTCATGGGGGATTCACGGATATGTTATCGCTAGATGTCACTGCTGCAGTTCATCTTTCTTGTCGACTGTCAAGGCAGTTTCGGTATATGTTCAAAAATCTCTACCGGTTAAAGATTTGTGAAGCTCTTGAGTTCATCCATAACGTTCACCAGTGGGATCAAAGTGATTTTTTGTTAGTTTCCTACAAATATTTTACATTTCACACTACAGGAAAACACTACTCATTGTGTTTTCAAATATGCAATATAAAAATATTTCCAGCGATAGTCAGCGTGACCACTGTTTTCCCTTTTGATATTCAACGCCTTAGTGGTGTAGTTGTTAGCACGCCTCGCTATGAATCCAACGATCTGGGTTCGATTCCGGACCGGGGCAGTCGACGTGCAGCTCACCCACCCACCCACAGCCGGGAGGAGGGACACAACGACAAAACCCCCGACTGACACCCGTTACCCATTCACTGCTGGGTGGAGGAAGGGCATGGACAAAAAAAGCCTGCTCATCCGTCTCTACTCAGCTCAGGAATGGAACTCGGGACCTCTCGATTGTGGGGCGAGCATACTAACCATTGACCAACGAAAAGTGTGTGTGTGTGTGTGTGTGTGTGTGTGTGTGTGTGTGTGTTCCGTGACTAAAATTTATTCTAAATTACCCTATCGACTTAAGAGATACGACCCTACATGATTTAGAAAACAATATACATGAGTATATTTGTACCAAATTATCCGCTTACTTAAAGTGACGATGTATCTCTTTGAACAATAGTCATGTATATTATGTACGTCAGCTGGACAGACGCAATCGCTTTAACAGGAAGGGGTTTTCTTTGTCAAATTAGGTCGTCATAGTTTGACAGTTTGTCTCTGTCGTTCGCACTTGGTTACACAAGTTTCTCACACGAGGTCAGCTTCGTCTCATGTTAAAGTGTCAGCAGTTCGAGGGGAGGAAGTCTGCGACAACGAGGGTGTAAAAGTCAGTAATAGGTGTAGTCTGTTTGAAGATTCGATAATGACTAAAACACAGCCTTGGAACGACAACTAACGTATTCAACGCCCCTGGTTAAGGTTGGCCCACACAGTTGGGCTGGATAAGTGACGTCATTGTTGAGTAAGTGTCAGGAAAATTTAACGAGCTCCGAGATCCTCGCAAGAGATGAGTTAATGGGTGAGATGAGAGGAATAGAAGTTAATGGCGTCTGATGTAAGGTCTGCCGCCATCTGCCGCCCCGTCAAGTACGCAACAACCTAACATCAACATTTTTACTAGTGTCGTTAATCCACGATTTCTTTCCCACAGACCCAGACGATGGAGGACAGGAGGAACCTATGGCGGAGCGTCGTTTGCGACTTGCTAAACAGGTAACATTCTTTCTCCGTTCTTAGGTGGGCGGTGGGGGTTAGTGAGGCAAATACTGACCGCTGGATGCTGGAGAGAGATGGAGGGAGAACAAACAACGGTTGCTGCATGGTAGGGAGGGGTAGGAGAGGAAGGCAGGGAGGGAGATGGAGGTTGTGTCTCTGTATAGTGTGCATGGCCTTGGTCTAGTCTAACCCGAGGAGGCTAACCGAAGGCCATCAACCCCCGAGTTGCGAGTCACCACATCTAGGTCACGGCGTGGAGGGACTCGTAAAATTATCGACCATAGAAAGTTTGGCAATGTGACTGGTTAGGTATGTAGAAAACTGTCACCTTCAAGGAAATTATTCAGCCAAACTAAAATAGTAAATTAGCAGTTAAAGTCGATATCCATATAACTAAATTGATGGCCATTATTCTAAGTTTCCAAATAGTATGTTGAAATATTTTGAAGGGGTAGAGAGGTAGTGCTGAAAATGCCGTTCTTATATCAGACTCTGAAATTACGTTAGATCACCGCTCAAAAAGCTACTGAAATGTCGCACTCATTCGTACGGAGAAGCGAAGGCATGCATCGAGAGGCGCCATGATGCTTCCGTGTTCCTTGTACAGGTGTCGCTGGTCCTGATGGTAACTCTGTCCTGCGTGTCCCTGGGCGCCACCCTCACCTGGCCCTCCCCCGCTGTCTCCAGCCTCGACAAGGACAACTCTACCCTGCTGGGCACAGAGATTGTTCTCACCGCGGCAGAGAAGGACATGACAGGTGGGTGACGCAGAGACGGGTCCAAAGTACATAACCACGGGTGAGTATCTGAAATGACCAATAAAATCTGATTACCTCCATGGATATAAGACTGTATGTAAGTGTGTGTGTGTGTGTGTGTGTGTGTGTGTGTGTGTGTGTGTGTGTATTTGTTCTACCGCCCACTACCGTCCTTCAGGCAGCCTGGTGTACCTGGGTTCGCTGTTCGGGGCGTGGGCCGCTGGCTGGACGGTGAGTCGGATCGGGCGTCGCCGGTCCCTGCAGATGTTGGTGGCTCCCTTTGTGGTGGGCTGGCTCGTCACGGGTCTGGCCTCCAACACCGCCATGCTCCTCACCGGCAGGTAGTTTAACTTGAGGAACATTTACTGCACATCTCCAGTCTCCTGTGTTGCATGTATATGAATGAAAAATGTTTATTTCATCTTTCATTTTTTCCTTCATAGTATGAATTATTTTTTATTCACTTCTCCGTTACTTAAACAACACTCTGTAGACTAGAGAAAATCCTGTTTGTTTGGCTATATCCTGAGAAGCTTTGCACCTCAATCCTCTCACAGCGCCTCTCTACGTCTAGGTTCATCCAGGGCATTGGCGGCGGCGCTGTGACCATCGCTGGGTACGCCTATGTTGTGGAGCTGCCCGACACGTGCATCAGGGGCATGATGGCCACGCTGCCGACCCTAGGCGTGGTGCTGGGTAGTCTCTACACAGTCGCCTTCGGCTACATCTTGCCCTGGCATTACCTCTCCTTCGTGGGTGCCATCCCTCCACTCCTATTCCTGTTCACGACGTTCTTCCTGCCGGAGTCACCCTCATATCTTGTGATCAGAGGGCTACGCCAACAGGCCATCGCCATCTTGAGGGACTTAAGGGGTAAATATGCTGACGTGGAGGCTGAGGTTACGGAGCTGGAGCGGATGAACTCCACGAGCAGTGGCGGGTGGAAGGGGCTCTTGGACAAGAACATTATTCGCCGCATCTGCATCGTGGTGATGGTCTTCTTCCTGAGTCAGATGTGCGGCAACTTTGTCATCATGATATACACGGCGCGGATCCTAAACGCCACGGGAGCCCCGATCAATCCCGACGCCATAACGGCCATCACTGGGGCTCTGCGGGTGGCAGGGACCATGATGGCCGTCTTCATGCTTGACGTGCTCGGGCGCCGCTACTGTCTGCTCATCTCCCACGCTATCAACTCCACCTTCCTATTCGTCCTTGGCACCTTCGTCTACATGGCCGAAGCTGCTGAGCCGGACGACGAAACCTTCTCCAAGTAGGTATTTTCCTGAATATATGACAACATGCCGCATGAATCTTTACCAGTTCCTGCATATAATGATATAAAGAATAGTGTAGTAATGGAAGGATGGACAAACACTTTGACCGCTGCTGAACGCTGGCAACAAACAAAGGTCACACAAGGCGCACACTGTAAGGGACGTGTTGTGTTGCAGCCTGACGTGGGTGCCAATGGTGTGCGTGATGGCGACCCTCTTCTTCTGCGACATGGGTGTCCACCCCATCCCCTTCATCATCGCCTCCGAGTACTTCCCAACCAACGTTCGCGCTCAGGTAATAAACTAAAATATTAGGCCATCTATTTTTTATCGAATTTTTCATTCGATGGCGTGATTCACAATCCATGAAACCTTTCAAATAGTCGTGAATGGTATCTTGAAATTTGCTTTTATATATTACCGGCATTATTTACATTCCCTGTAGTCTGCAAAATCTTTCCGCAACTTTAGTGTATGTCATAATGCTCTGCCTGCCCCCTCGCCCCTTCAGGCCTCCTTAGTGTGTCTTATTTCACCTACTCTGTTCTAATGCTCAACCTGCCCCTTACCCCCCTAGGCCTCCTCAGTGTGCTTCTCCGCGGGCACCGTTATCATCTTTGCGGTGCTGCAGCTGTACAGCCCCATGCAGGCGGCCCTCGGACAGGCGGGTCTCTTTTGGCTCTACGCCTCCACCAGCGTTGTGGGCGTTTTCTTCTCTCTGTTTGTGGTCATCGAGACGAAGGGCAAGGCTGTGGGCTGAGGCGCACGGCAAGGTTCAGCATCGAGCCTGAAGAAAATATTTGTATTGGTGAGGTTGCATGAACAGACGAAATGACTGAAATGGAGCGTCAAACTAAGGATTAGTAATCTCTGTAGGAGCGAAGTGAGGTTGTAACCGCTTGAAGATCATTGACAGTACTTAATCTTCCAGAAACACTCGATTTCTATTTTTATGTTATTTTATAAAAATAAATATATGATTAAAAATATCTGACATTCGACCTGGATAAGGAAGCAATGGTGACGCCGCTCCCACGCGACCATAGAAATTAAGTCAGATTTTGACCCAAAAAAGATTTCTGGATCAATGAAAACAACCACCCAATCAAGCTTTTTTTTCATAAGTAACAAGTTAACAAAGAGCAGTTGATCAAAACAATGTTTATTAATCTTTGATGTGTGTCAGTGGCCTGCCAGCTAATTATGTCGCGTAGTTTATCGCGATGACTGATCAGTGTCTGAGCCACACAATCCCTAAGTCATCCTTTGAAAGTATTCAGCAGCCACTCGATTCTTTGGAGAAAACGGTTACGAACTGTAGACTTTGTTATATGTACGTGCGAGCGGTTGAGATGCTGGAATTGTGTGTGTGTGTGTGTGTGTGTGTGTGTGTGTGTGTGTGTGAGAGAGAGAGAGAGAGAGAGAGAGATGGGGGCAATAATAATAATAAAAATAATAATAATAAGAAGAAGAAGAAGAAGAAAAAGAAGATGACACGCCACTTTGAGTTATTTAATATATTAATGGCACTATTAGAGTCTTACCCCTCTATAGTTCAAGTTCACCACTATGCTTCAGGCACCTTCAAATAACAAGAGACGGCAGCAGGGGGACATGATCTCGAAAATTTCGGTACCTCGTCCCTGTGATCTGCCTTGACCATGAACTGCTCCGCTGAACGTCACTATGGCAGCAGCGAACATTATTTAACACGTGATTTTCTCAGCAGCTATCTGAGCACTGTCTGACACCTTTTTCGCGTGCTGCTGTAAGACTTTAACTGTTGAGTAGTATCAGAATTCTGTCTGAGTAGTGTTGCAGTGTCAACATTCTAATAATTTATCGTGTCTGCACTTGTAACTTTTGAACTAAATTACTTACTCATCATGCAACGCACCTCCGCTCCTGCACCTCCATGGAACGCCGTGGCCGCAGTCAGTGCAATACCTAACCATTGGCATGCACCTCATTACCGAACGCCGTGACGCTCCTGAAGCGGAACAGAGGATTAATCGGAGAAAAATTATATTTCGTGCAGATAAAAGTATTGTTCAGAGTCATTAAGGTCACGCCACGCTGTCCAAATAATGTTCTGGAGCCAATGTGGATTTCAGATAGATATTTATAACATTTGCCTATAAGTTTGAATTAATGTGAAATTACTTACATCATCATATAAACGTATAAAACATGATTATAATACTGTACATTCAAGCGAGTAACATAACCGTTCATGTTCCAGAATGTTAACTATATTCACGCGCGGCGCTTCTGTCCTCTTGTTCGTTCAGCTTCTCTTTGTCGCCCTCGCCGCGCATGTTCCAGTGACCACCATGCCCGTTTTAAATATCCAACCAGTCGCCCGGCTAAACGGAGCCTGAATGGCATTCCCTTGAGAAAATATTTGAGTTCAAACACAAGAATGTTCACAGAATGTATAGGGACATTTCTAAGCGCCTTGCACGTTTCTTTTTTAACTACAAATTTCTACTGACTTTCATGCAACGGCAGCAATTTGGACGTCCTTAACTTTCACGTTACTGCTTCTTGACCCGGATAGTTCTGCGAATGTGAAGAGAGAGAGAGAGAGAGAGAGAGAGAGAATAATAATGTCAACTTAGCCACAAGTATGAATTGTTGCCAAGAATTAGTTGTACGAGCAAGGATGTGATTCAACTCCTACTTATTATTGAGCAGCACCTAATTTCCTAACCTTATTCACCCTTTCGCACTCGGCAGTTCCAACACTCGGCCACGGCATCATCCTAAAGAATCACCAATCTCTTCTTAAGCCTAGACTCTTCTATGCTACGTAAAGAATAAAACGTGCCGCCCCCAACACACTGCCCTCAACATGTCACTCCTCAAAGTCTGTATGCTACTCTCCATCGTATCACCACAACCCATCAACACAACCTTTAGCGCCACTGGCCACTCCTCCCTAACTCATTGCATGCAACATCTCACGTCTCACCCAACACGTCACTCATGTCTCTATGTATGTTACTCTATAATAAGATCCCTATTCCTTACTGAGCCTATATTACTTCTACATACAGTCTTTACACTTCATCTTTAGCTTCCTTTGACCTACCGCTTTACAAATTTGATAGGTAGGTAGGAATGTAACAATTAAGCAGTCGAGTAGTTGGTGGATATACGATAGTGTGTTATATATGAAACTCGGATATTCACGGACGGAGATGACAAATAATGAATAGCTGGATAAGGAGAACTGCCTGCCAGATGATATCCTCTTATGTAAGCCAGCTAGCCCTTTGTAGTCTCCTTTTATAGTTGTTTCCTTGTGTGTATCTACATGCCTAAAAAGAATCAAATGCACCTTTATTTTTGTTTTTCTATTAAGCTCTAATTCACCGCCAGTACTCCACTTCTAGCTTACCCTAACACCGTCTATCTTCCTCAGTCTATCTACCCTTATAGCACTCTATCAATCTCATCTACCGCTTTCCTCCTTTCCACCACGTCCACATCCATCCATTTAACCCTGTTTCTAGTTTATCTCCGTCTTCCATAACAAGCAATAATCACTACCATCAAAATGCAGGTACATAGTGTTCCTTTAGTAATGTAAGGGAATATCAAAGAATGTCTCAAGAACAAAGAGAACTCAAACACCAGAAAACGCACGATTTCTTTTTGTATGTTTCAGTTGTCCACTTTTCTGGGGCAAAGGGGTGTATATATAGCGGACATCCGTGTATTTGTTTTACCCTTTACTGTCTCCTCGGAAACACGACAAAACGACAGAGAACACGACCAAGACCCAGATCCTGCACGGAGGCCCGGCGTTGGTTCAGGATCAACGACTCACGGGGCTGCGGGATGTGGGAACCGGCCGTCGCCATAAAGAAGAAAGGAACAGCGGCCGAGAGAATAAAAAAATTTTCTCGCTGGTGGAAGTTTGCTGAGCCAACAAGCTGGAGATGACCGGCGACGCGACGGGAACGAGCCGGGAAACAAGACGTAACCACTGGAGGGACAGGAAGGGTCGCTCTGCATGAAAAAGATACACCAACTTTCAACTAATATTACCAAGACACACAAATGATCTAACCCTGTAGGTACGCGTTTCTTGTTAAGTTTCCAGGTGACTCAAAGAATGTTTCCTCACGTTTCCTTCTTGTAATTTGTTTTATATGTGGAAGGAAGCGTCACGTCACTATAAAATGAAATAGATGAACTTTCATATAGTTTTATCCAGCAACTCAGTTTCGAGATCTTTAACAGGTACTTTTCCCCGATAAATATCCAGGTATTACATTACCATCCCCTCGGGTGATATCTTTTTCGTAATCTTTTTGTCACTGTAAATATTAACTCATTCATTATATATCGAACAACATAGATTAGGTATTTCTAAAGCAACATTTCTCTCTTCATTTTCGAGTTGATCCCAAGTCTTTTCCTTCCTCTGTTATCTTTTTGTGCCTTCGTGTTATTAAAAAATATTATAATTACAGGTTCCTCTGCAATCACCTTCCATACAGGTGCTTCAAACTGACTGGGAGAAAGTAAGCACCTCTGCCGCCTTTCTCTCCGAAGGTGAGTAGCGGCTCTGCCCTTGTTAATTAAGAAGGTGTAACAGCACACGCGGCTCAAAGGAGAAAAGGAAACGTTGACTCGCTAATATTTGCACTTTTGTGAGCCACCAGTGTACTCTGCAGGTACTGTCGGGGGGAGACGAATGGCTGTGTGTTTGTGTGTGTGTGTGTGATGTGTGTGTGATGTGTGTGTGTGTGTGTGTGTGTAGATAACAAGGGGCAGTGCTAGTGCACACAAACACGTACATACAGAGCCCCCACCCAACACACAAACAGCGATTCATCTACGCCTGACAGTACCCGCAAAGTCCAGAGGATGCCCGCACATGCACTTAATCAATAAAAATACATCTACGCAACAAATGGTGCTGAAATGGAGATTTTACCGTATAGCTCTCTAAGACTGTCATTCAAGTCTTCTCTATATGAAAGGTGGGAGTCCTTTACCTCATTGCGTGATATTAGACAGCGGGAGTTAAGTAACAAAAGGAACAATAGCGTGCTGGGGTCACATTCACCACCCCATGGACAACGTCGGTTCGAATCCCCACGCTACCACCTGGGATTTTTCAGTCACCGCCAAGTGGCCTAAGACTACCCACATGCTGTCCAGAAGACCACCCATCAACCCGGACTCTAGAAGAAACCGTCCAGTGAATCAATAATGAGTTCCGGGGGGCAGCATGAGCCAAGCATAACTGGCGCCACTGTAAAAATTGCCTGCGCCACGACGGACTTGGGCCGACCATCTGGCCCCTGAAGAAAGCCTACCGGCGCTATAGGCGGGGATGCAATATATATATATATATATATATATATATATATATATATATATATATCTATATAGATATATATATATATATATATATATATATATATATATACATACATATATAGATAGATAGATAGATGGATAGATAGATAGATAGATAGATAGATAGATAGATAGATAGATATAAAGAGAGGAAATGGAGGCAGAGCACGGCAACCTTTAAGTTTTACAAGCGGGATTTTTTTTCAATAAAAGCCCTACGCAAGGTGATACTATCTCTTTTTTTTTTCTCATGGCGTTACACTTGGGTACAATGAGATGCTTCTCTAATATATCTCGTACAAATGGAATGGACGGTTTTCTTCATCGTTACAGAAACTGCATGATTTCAACAATATTCATCTTTGAAGTATGAATTTACTTTTTTTCTTTCGAAAATAAAATATTCGGGCAAGACTGTTAGGTGACCAAGAAAGACCAGGTCACACTAGCGGCCGCGTTGGGACACCACGCAGTTATCACAACCTTTGACCCTTAGCGGAATGTGAGCGAGGGAAGAGAAAAGAGTTCACTGCAAGGCGTCTCTTGGTCACCGAGTGCAAACCTGAAGAATGAAAAAATAAAATAGCGACGCCATACACCGCGGGGCTGTGCGGGTCGGCCATACTGGGGCGGCGCAAATCCTGGGCTGCTCTGAACCATGACAAATATGTAGTGCTCTAAAGACATTTATTTTATCACGAACGGTGCAGTGTACTGCCCAACACGCTGCTACGATGTTGGTAAAGCAAATCAACCTGAACATAAAATCCAACAGTAAATAATCCGTAAAAGCAGCTCCAGACTGTGACAAATGTTTTGTGTCAAAGTTTTTTTTTTCTTTTCATAAACGGTCCCTCGCGCTGCTCGAAAGGCTGCTGCGAAAGTAGAGAAAGACAATTTATGAATGAAATCGAAGAGTTATCAGTAGGTGCACCTCTGAGCAGCAATATGTCCACTACTACCCGTCAAACTACTTATAACATGGATAGTGACAACTTACTTAATGAGAAAACTTAAATTGCAATTCGCTATATAAGAGAGCAAGAAAAACGTATATAGTAACGACAGTAACGATTCTTTTTTTTTTATTCATTAACGGGGCATCGAGCTGACCACCGAGCTTTCTGCACTGTGGATAAAGATGCCAACTCATAAATTAATTAAAGCAAACAGCAATTTATCAGTATAGGAGGCAGGGTGAATGTGTATAGTAGAGTTGAGGTGTGCCGCGGGCCAGGTATGAGCCAGGTAGCGGCCACCAGCGAACACCATGCAGCGGCGGGGAGGTGAAAGGGTGTCTGATGGCAACAGAGCTCGGACGCGCCCTCCATCTCCCCATCTCCCCCCTTTTAGTAAGCTGATGATGGCCCAGACACCGTGACGCTCTTAATCAGACACACACACACACACACACACACACACCAGTGACCATTCAGCTGGATCATTACTCGAAGCAGAACACAAAAAAAGCACGGAAAAGTGTTTTAGGAGTTGTTTTCCATCGCTTTCTGTGTGTGTGTGTGTGTGTGTGTGTGTGTGTGTGTGTGTGTGTTCAGTTTTTTTTTTGCTCAAATTTCTTTTAGCAAATACAAAATACAGTCCTTTCGAATATTTTTAGAGGAGTTGCTGAAGGCCATCTCCATCTTGTCAGGTTGGAAGCAATGTGCATTTTCCAAGAGACACTGACTGCGTTCCATCTTTATGCATTAGAATCAACGCCGTGTGGAAATGAATGATCGTTTCCCTGCAGGTTCTGGTCAGCATAGTGTGTCAGTAGCATGAATGACATGCCGCGGTGCACAGCGATCAGGTGGGTACTGCACGAGGCCCATGGTATAGCCTACTTGTTTCTGCTCATCTCTACTAATAAAACCTCCTTCCCTTCCTTCTCCTCCTCCTTATCCTCTCTGTATTTCTCTTTCTCTTTCTCCCCGTCTACGTCTTTCTCTTCTTCTTCTTCTTCCTCCTCCTCCTCCTCCTCCTCCTCCTCTTCGTTTTTTTTTCCTTCCCCTTCTCTTTCCCCCTCCCCATCCTCCTCCTCTTCCTCTCCACCTCCTCCTCCTCTTCTTCTTGCCTTTTCTTCTCCTCCTCCTGTTCCACCTTTTCTTGGGTTGCCACCTTCACCCCCATCCATCGTGGGAGAAGAAAAAGGTTCGCCAAGTTTTGCTTCGTTGGTATTCGTTTCAATGTGAGTAACTGTGTTCGCTAATGCTTTGTTCAAGCCTCGCCGTAGAGGGTCCGCCCCTGGGAATTGGATCAGTGGGTCCTCAGAGACTCACGGCAGCCACGGTACTCTGCCTGCAAGCACGTAAGGCATCCACCGTCCGGGGGTAGAGCACGTTGCCATTTTTTCACACAGGTGTGAGGTTCAAGCCTAAATTAATAGCAGGGTTATATAAAGCTCAACTTATATAGGTAAGACCAAGGACTTCAATACTTATAAGAGTAAGTGCGATGTGGAAAGAATCTGAAAAAAATGTCAGCTAATAGTGGTAACAACAATGATCTGAGTGGATGGGCGAGGGTGAGGAAGAAAACGATACAGGAATGAAGAACTAAAACACAACAGAAGAAACCACCTGATAGTCATGGAGCTTATGATTCGGTTGAATTTTTGGTTAGTTTTCTAACTTACGTCAAACTTCGCAAGCATACCGACGCCAAAAACTCAGGAAAGTGTACATAAGCACCTGAGGGAAAGTTACTTCACTAGACCAAAGAAACTGAACGAGGCAGTTGTGGTCATTTAATTTACGTTCAACGCGAAGGAATAACGGGAAGAGCAAGATCTAAAGAAAGGCCTTGGGGAAGAGTTGCTCCTCAGCGAAAACGTGTCCACCTGTCTTCTCACCTGGCAGGAACCAAATATAGACAAGCTTCCTCACGTGGTGCGGCGAGACTGTGGTTCCGTCATATCCTGGAGCTTAATTGAGTTTCTTTTTTTATATATATATTTTTTTTAAAGTTGAAGAGAAACTAACACCTGAGTAGGGAAATGGTTAGGACGGTGGCGGAGTTGATTGGTGGTGATCAGGCCGGCTTGTGAGTATTAGACAGAGTAGAAGCATTTTTTTTTTTTTTTTTTACTGATAAAGAAAGCAAATCTTCAATACCCCCCCCCCATCCCCCTTACACACACACACACACACACACACACACACACACACACACACACACACACACACACATATACTCACACACACATATACTCACACTTTATCCCCCACGGCTCTGACCTGCGAGGCTACATATCCACAAGGCAACAAGATCCTACCGGGCTCTTTGTTCCCCGCCTCATCGTGACGCACTGAACGTCACAGGTTATGGCCGTCATTAGCACCCCTCATCGACGTGAAAAGAACAGGCCCGTGCAGACTACCAAGCACCTCGACTGTCTTCTTGAAATAAATAAAAAAATGAGCAAGTGTGTCTATAACCTTGCTCTGCGGTGGATGAATGAATAAACCACCCATGTAGTTACTGCAAATACGATAGAAAGTTTCAAAAGGAGGTTATATAGATTTATGGACGCGTGAATAAGAGCTGGATAATAACCGATTCTCAGGAGATGTCATGTGTAAAACCAATGGCCTCTTGTAGTTCTTATGTTCCTGTACATATATGTGTAACTCTAGTAGGATTTTTGTTAAAAGGTGCAAGTATAGTTTCAAACAATATGTCCATCTCAAGTCACTGGGAAGATAAACATCTCCGAAGTAAAGCATCATACTTGCTCTGTGTCATCACTACTAATACACTCAGCAGGAAAAGCCACGTCGGCCCCACCATCGTATTAGTAAACTTCGGTTCTGTCTGTATCTACAAAGCGCCTCTCTTTCCGAGCAAACATACGTCCATACACACTATACTTTGCAGGAATCAGTCCCCTCTTGGTGTTCATCCATCAGGAAAAAAAGGCTGAATGAAGAAAGATTTCTAGCACAATTATTCTGACAACTAATGCACCATGTGAACAAACAGTAGCATTATCCAATCAATCTACGCGTCGTTTCAAATTATCACCTGCAAGAAGCTTATCAGACAGAATGAAACAGATCGTCTGAGGCGCCCTCTCACAACCCTCACCACAACTTCCTGCCGCCTCCCACACAGCTGTCAAGCATCACCTCCACCTCGCAGCCACGGCAGGACGGAAGGGAAAGTTACATGATCATCCGAGCCAACGTTGCTGCCCGCATCCATATACTCGTGAAGACAAGGTGAATCAAGGCGGGAGCAGCGAAGACTAGTACTTAAAACCAATAGCAACTCAGTATACAGAATAATACATCAAACTCTTGCAAGCAAATTGGATCATTCTGTGAGGAAAGGAGGCAACTAGTTTTTATACATCTCATTATTTTGCCCCTTAAGGCACGGCTCCTCAATTTTTCAAAGATATAACAGTCGTTCAGTTTTGCTCCTGAACTGTTTTTCTTTATTTTTATGTTTTTCACCTCTCAGTCATATGAAGCAAACTTTCCAAAGTAGCTTCAAAATATACATTATCAAGCTGAACACTTTTATATGGCGCTGCTAAACCCTCTAGTCCACCACGTAAAGTAACAAATAATATAGTAAGGTAGTAGTAGTAGTAGTAGTAGTAACTGGCGGATAAGAAACAGCAGCCAAGAAGCAGTGTGGTCGCTTGGATGAGATGCAGGCTGTCCTTTTCCCTCCTGAGATCAGCCTTGGTCTGCCTGAGAGGAACCAAGTCACCTGCACCCAAAACCACCCACATTGCCGACCTGGACTTTGAGGCGACAGTGGTTGATAGTCGTATTAATTACAAGCTCTGTTAGCTTAAGAAAAATATGTTTAATAAAGTTTGTTATACTAAATAAAGATGGTTGTCGCCCACAGTCATTGGCGGGGTGGGTCCAATGAATTGCTTTGTAAAAGGATATGAGAATAGATACCTCTCACAACGCAACTCTAGTAGATGGAGGCCCGTAATAGTAGTAGTAGTAGTAGCAATAAAAAAGTAGCAGTAGTAGTAGTAGTAGTAGTAGTAGCAATAAAAAAGTAGTAGTAGTAGTAGTAGTAGTAATAGTAATAGTAGTAGTAATAATAGTAGTAGTAGTAGTAGCAGTGAGATATGGCTGGCCGATTGAGGGACTGCCTGATCTCTGTGCATGTGGATCACCAAATGATGTCACCCACACCATGACATGTAAAAAGGAAGGCTTCGTCTGTATTCGACACGATGAAGTGAGGGATCTGACAGCCAGCATGCTCGGGGAAGTATGCCAAGACGTCACTACTGAGCCGGCACTGCTTCCCCTGGACGGCGAACACCTTCGGTACAGGACGGCCAATACCTCACAGGAGGCACGGGTTGATGTAAGTGCCCGCGGATTCTGGGTGCGCGGACAGCGGGCGTTAATGGACATCCGCATATTCGACCCAATGGCTGCCTATCACCGTGAGCTCCCCCTGGAAACCGCCCACCACCGGAACGAGCAGGAGAAGACAAGGGCATACGGTGAAAGAATCCACCATGTGGATCAGGGCAGCTTCACCCCCCTCGTCTTCACCACATCCACCAAGATGGGTCCCAGGGCCCAATGCTTCTACGCACGACTCGCGGAACTGATCTCAGAAAAGAAGCATCAGCCAGGGAGCCACGTTGTCGCCTGGATGAGGTGTCGCCTCTCGTTCTTCCTGCTCAGGTCGGCCATCCTATGTCTCAGGGGCACCAGACACTCTGGCCCAAAAGCCACCAACATTTCCAATATGGACTATGAAGCTACAGTGGTGGAGAGTGACATTAGGGTGGGTAGGGAGTGACTTGAGTAGGGAAGGAAAGGGGGAACTAGACGTAATAGATGATAGGGTATTATGTATAAATTTAGTGCTAGGTAGTATTATTGATATGGTTGGATGCCACAGTCATTAGCGAACAGAGTTGGGGCTAATGACCTCCAAGCTATGGAGCCCTCCATGATTATGTGTCGGGAAAATAATCATGGGTGGAGGTATCTTTTATGTAGTAGTAGTAGTAGTAGTAGCAGTAAGAACATCAACACCCGCACTAGCACCCTAAGCAAAGAATAGGTAACGTAGGTACTCGTATAACCACAAAACCAATTAGTTTCACTTTTTATGGAATGCCACGGGAAAGCCGACCATGACAGAAAGTTGTTTTTTTTTTATCTGAGTATACGTACATCGCCCCAAACACACACGCAAAAAATCATACAAACAAACACAAATACACACAAACACACACACACACACACACACACACACACACACACAGAAACAAACAAACAAACACAAAAACACACAAACACACAAACACACACTCACATTCACAGCTTCCATAAACGTTCCTTCAATCAGCAAAATGACTCCTAACTATTTTGTGCGTCTTGCCACACGTGCACGCCCACGCGTGGGGACGGTCAGCCCGCCATCAAACTTTCACTAAGACTAATACGTGTTTCCATAAAAAGACCAATTCCATTGCTAGGTTTGACCAAAACACTTTCTCGGTAATTTAGGATCAATAAATCGCCAAATACCGTGATATTACACCTTTACAACGTTTCGGAACTTTTTTTTTATCATATATACCATAGACTGATATTTTCTGCTTGGCTTGACTTCTCACAATCTCTCTTATGCATCAGAAGGCAAAGCACGTAACATGAAAACAATTTGTCTCCATGATGCAAAGAAACAATAGGTAAAGCTTTTAAATCTAAAAAGATCTGGAATAAGTAATATCTGATCATTGCATTACTTTCATTAACAACAACCAAACCTGAAACACGTCAGAATTGATGAGGTGCAAAATTAACTAGTAATTGACCATCATTTTTTTCATATCTACAAAGCTAAAACTCCTCCAAAGAATCCGTGGACTCGGGCTCGGATCCCAGATCGGGAAGTCGGCGTGCAATTCACTCAGCAGTTCATCTTCCCTTTCGGGGTGGTCAATAAATGGGTACCTGAGGAAACCTGGGGAAGATAAATTGTGGTAACCTACTTTTTGTCCAGGGTTCTTACCTACCACAGTTTCAAGAGCCAATGAGGCGGAGACGAGCACGGAGGCCACGCGCATGCAACTATAGCGTATGTCCCCAATCTTACCAAAAACTCTGCAACTCTGTTTACTGTCTACTGTAAATGTTTCCTCTAGTGTCTGGTTTTCACATCCCGGCTAACCCCCCCAGAAAAACTGTCAAACAACCGAATCGACGAGAACTCAAATGAACAAAACAGCTACCAGATTATTAGAAGCATTTTCACAGACTATGGTAAATCTCTCCTATATTGACTTTCGTTTTCACCTTCCTCGGGCAACCTTACCTTTCTCCCCCGCTGATCCTGCAGCTGTTGGCCACTCATTGCCTCTCCCCGTCACGCTGTTTACTCAAGAGTCACCACAGACCCACCTCTTCGCCTCGTTGGCTCCACGCTGCGTCATCCTCGGGGTGAAGCTTTGACACCCGAGCCTTCAGTTTATACGTAACCAGGAAGACGGCGAGGGAAAGTGAGTAAAGGGTGAGAGAACGAAGAAAAAGTAACTGCAACTCTCAAGACAACGGGTATATGAGCTTTGACACCCGAGCCTTCAGTTTATACGTAACCAGGAGGACGGCGAGGGAAAGTGAGTAAAGGGTGAGAGAACGAAGAAAAAGTAATTGCAACTCTCAAGACAACGGGTATATGAGCCAAAGTGAAGAATATACATGATACATTAGCCAGAAAGACGAAGAGAGGAAAAGTGTGTTGGAAGAGAGAAGGAAAAAAATACCTGAGGATAGAGGAAAAAAAAATATATATATATATATATATATATATATATATATATATATATATATATATATATATATATATATATATATATATATATATATATATATATATATAAAGGAATATAAAAACAGTTTGCAAGATGGAAATAAAAGCAAAAGAACTGAATAGGAATAAGAACCAAAAAAACATAAGGAGTCTTGAAGGGGCAGGTATATCTATGCAAGGCAGCTCCTGGGAACCTAACCCCACTTAACATCATTACCCATGAGGATACGAAAACTTATCTGAGGCACATTGTAGGGAAGCTGTTTTTTTTAACGTTTCACCTATGGCACCAGTAAGCTTTTTTGCTGGGGAATGGTGGTCGACCCCAGCCCATTATGGCGCAGGCAAGTGTTTATAGTGACGCCATCGTGTTTGGCTCATGCTGCTACCCGGAGCCCATCTTTGATCCTCATTTATAGAATCTAGAAACAGGTTGACAGGTGATCTTCAGGACAGTATGTGGATAATCTAAGGCCATTCGGCGATGACTGAAAATTTGCCAGTTTGTTCGTACCGGCGGGCGGGACGCGAAGCTGGGTCCTCCTGAACGCCGCGCCCGCACGTTGAGCAATCAGCCACCACCTCCCCATGGCTCTGATGAGTAAAATACATACCGAACACATTATATCAAGAAATCTTACGAGTTGAGTGAAAGTACGACTACGAAAGTGTTAACGATAAGAAAAAAAATAAGAAAAGATACGTAGATCTTACTCGCTTGTAATTCCCATCATCATCATCATGAGAGAGAGAGAGAGAGAGAGGGGGGCTTATATTGTACCTAATCAGTGGATTCCACTTTCTTTCCACAAATTTCACGCTTCACATTGACTAATGAAAGAAGAGTCGCTCCCTTCACGCTCACGCCTTGTGGGCATAAAAGTTATAAAAAAAAGGGAGAAGCAGCTACATTCAAGTAATAGTCACGTGGTCTAAAGTAAACAAAAATGGAATAATCAGTAAAAACAAGGAAAACAAATGAGTAAGTAAACAAACTCATCATTCAATGAGTTAATGCAGCGATGGGAAACCCACTGCAGCACCTAACAATCATCAGTGCCACATAGTCACCCTCTTGACAAATGATGCACTTTATCAGACTTACGCTCAGCTGCACGAGAAAGTGGAATTGCTCCGAGAAAACAAACCTCTATAAAGTTATAAATCACGGCGGAAGGAAGCGCCACACACACCCGCGCGTCGTGCCCGTGGATGTGGATGACTTTGGTACCGTCTGCTTTGTTTGTAGTTTCAGGGTTTGCCGCTACATTAGAGTGAAAAAATATATTACCATTTCTTGACTGAATATAACAAACATAAATATTTCCCATCAAGAAGAATTCAGCTTTACAACCTGCTCAATATAATACTCAGTTCTTCTATCTAAAGCTTTTGCTGCCTTGACAAATGCATGTCCACTTTGGGGAAATTGTGTTCGTTGTTTAGCGCCCGGCCACCGTTACCGTGTCAATGCTCCCACATGACAGAAAATAAACTGAGAATGAAGACTAATTTGTTGCATTAATGATGGGAAAAGTCCCGTGAGGTTTATCATTATTGCCAAATATGGCGCCCAGTAGCCTTATGCAGTGTCGCCTATGTCGGAACTCTCTCTATCAAGGGACTCTACTCGTAAATACACTCACCACTCAACTAACGGTCTTTTTCTGTGCAATAATGTTAACGTGCAAAATGAGACAATATAAATATACTTAAACACTGCGATAGGAGTTACTACTTTCAGATCTGATTTAGGGTCAAAATGATAAGAATATACTAACCACTCAACTGAAGGTCTTTTTATGTATATTAATTTTATCCTAACGTGCAAAATGAGATCAAATATATATACTTACACACTGCATGAGAGTATGCTTTCATACTTGGTTTAGGGTCAAAATGAGAGTAGAGTATACTAATACACATAGTTCAACGTAAATATGACAATAATATACTTCCCAACTTTCTTGATCATCAAAAGGAAACTAAATAAACTGATTATAGTTACGTAGTTTACCGTCAAAATGATGATGACTGAATAAAACATACTGACACATTTGATTAAGAGCAAACACATATGCCCATACAAACACACACATACAGACAAATTGACACACACACACACACACACACACACACACACACACACACACACACACACACACACACACACACACACATTTTTAATGTGTTCTTGATATGCATAATTTCAGCCTAACAGCTGCCATTACTTAATAAACCAATTATCATTATTATTATTATTATTATTATTATTATTATTATTATTACACGCACGCACGCACGCACGCACGCACGCACGCACGCACGCACGCACACACGCGCGCGCACACACACACACACACACACACACACACACACACAGTAATCCGTAGTGCAGTCGCCTCACAACGAGAGGTCCCGGGTTCGATATCCGGTGAAGATGGATGTCACCTTTCTTTCGTGCTCTTGTCCGCCCAGCAGTAAATGTGTGTCAGTCAGTTGCGCCACGCCCCCCGAGTGTGTGTGAGTGTGATGTGAGGTTCCATCTGTACCCAAAGATTCGTCACTGTGCAGCTTCATGCACTTTCAGGGAGGGGCATTGGCCGGTGATCACGAGTCCAGCATATGATCAGACCATGGTAAATGACACACACACACTGTTTTGTTCGTCAGCAGCAGCAAGACAAACATGCATGGCATGAGCCTTAGCTCCCAGCAGGCCAATGAGAACGAGCCACGACTATCAATATATAAGTGTATAGTTATTATAAGAACTGTCTGATAGCCACGCAGATGATTGTATAACTGGCTGTGTTACATAAAAAAATGATGACGTAGTGTCTCATTTTTATTAATCACTAATGGTGAAGATGTGTATATTTGATTTATTGGATATTGTCATTTGTGCAATTTCAAGGGTAACTGCGTCTACAGTTTTCAAAGAATGAGGCAAAAATGCTCCAGCGTTTTGTTTTAAAAAAATGAAGACTGCAGGTCGCAACAGTTAAACGATGTATAATTGCTTTTTCACGATGAGGTGTATCACAGTCGCATTTCGAAGACAATATTTATAATTTTTTTAGGAAGGTAGGCTTTGTGTAAACTTTACATCTTTGAATTGCAAACATGTACTTGTAATGTAAGCAAAAGCTGGCGGTGAAGAGCGAGTAGACAAGGCAGTACAGCCCCACTTCCTGGGTCTGGGCGCCGCGGGCAAGCGAGGCGGTACTCAAACGTAACGGCCTTGCTCGTCCGACACTCAGGAAGAGGAGTCGCGGAACAGGCAAGGCAAGCACCGGCATGAGGGAAAGTGATGTAAGGAGGCAGGGCCGAGGGCGATGATTTTCTGTCCAGGAATGTGCTTCCGCGGGGGAGGAAGGTTGGAGCGGCCGGCGGCGAGGGAAAGTAAACACAAACCTGTCTCGGTGGGCTGTCGGGCCAGGCCGACAGGTGACTTACTGCCCGGCCACTGAGCCTCGGGCAGCAAGGTAAGTGAGTTACGTAACGTATTAAGTAACGGATGTGGCTATGCAAATGAAACACTCTGCTTAACAGCAACAGCTTTCCTGTCATGGCAGAGCATCAAAAGACAATACTGAAGTGATAGATTCAGTATATCATGATCTCTGGTTCGAGTTTCTTCACAGCATTAACATGCCGAGCAGTGACCATAAATCACGTGAAGGTTACCTGAGCGCTTTGATTGTTCCTAAACGAGAACAGGCGTTCCTTGCAGCAGCACAGATAAAGAGGTCCGATAAGAGTGCCAGCCGCAGAGGTGAGGGGGAGCAGAGCGTGAGGGAGGGAATCTTTCTGGGCCAGACTCAGTATATACCTGCCGCCCGCCACGCCGCGCCGCACTCTTCGCTGCGCCGCCTAACCGTTCACTTCTCTCGGCGTGCGCTCCCGCGTCTCTGCCTTTTTCTCGGTAGTTATTTCTATCATTTATCGCCTTGCGGGCCAACTGAGTTCCTATATTCAAGCTCACGAAAAACATCTAATCAAGGATATATAATTGATATTTCCGCTATCATATTGAAAAAAGTTGCGTCCAATCAAAGTAATATAACCCCTAAGCTTCAATAAAAAATCTAAAGATACCGTGAACATATCCTGAAGTAAATCGAAGCAGTAAACCCTTAAACCATATAATAAAATATTCGTGAAAAAATTCCCCGGTGGGTGTGGCTGGAAACACTCCGGCTGCCATCAATAACGTTCTGGTGCCTTCCTCAAGCTCATCAGCAGCGCCAACGCAAACTCCAACGAGTGTACTAAGTGCCTTAGGCCGGCACCTGGACCCTGCGGTTGCCACACCAAGAAACGAAGCCCCGTGGCGGAAGTGTTGTGCTTGTGAAAAAGATTCATCTACTTTTTTGGAGCGGGAGTGGTGCCCCCGAGAACACCGAGGCCTTAGAGGACTCCACACGAACCAACCATGACCAGGTAAGGAGCCAATCACCTCAGAAAGGTAACCCGTCACCCACCCACGCAGGTAACGGCCGTGGTGCCGCACCATTACCGGCTGGGAAGGAAACCCATGGTTTGCAATTACGATTTTAATCCTATCCCCTCTATTCATAAAATTCACAAACCCTCAACCTTTATGAATGACTAGAAGATAAACGACTTTTACCCTTTCACATCAGCAAACACAAAAGTGACTTTTTTTCTTGACAGTTAATTCAAAGTTACGGTCAGGATATCCAGGAACGTTTTTTTCGTGCGAGCGTGGCCCCTGAAGGCCGTCGGTAGCACCCCAACCTCTTCGCCAGGGGCCGCGCGACCTCAGCCCAAGACATTCGAGGAACATTCATGCATGCACAAGACAGGCACAGTTAGCTGACAGATGCACGAGTAGCAACACAAACACTCAAGAGGCTATACCACTGCACCCAACGGAACACACTGTGCACATAAACATGACAAAGAGCAAAATGAATCCCATAAATACTAAAAATTCAACAACCTGACCGTATGCCAATAATGGTAGCCCAGTTCTGCACACAATCCCAGGTGCCCTAACAGAAGCATCACCTGCCACTGGAGTTGCTAATCGCGGCACTACAGAGGCGGCTCCATCAGCACAGTTACTCGGTTGAGGAGAGAATCAACACGCCGCAGGAAGGAGGAGAGGGGAGGGGAAGGTGCTCGAAATCGTGAGGAATTAATGAGGTAACGGCGGAGCATCACAGAGTAGCCGTAAAAAGGCAAACAACGGGAGGGAGAAAACAACAGGAGGAAAGCCGTGTATGAGGTGAAGATTGAGGAAACAAAAGAGAAAGGGAGAGAGGTAGGGCACATGCATCAGTGATAAATCAATGAAATAACGAGAGTGGTGAGTGGCGGGAAAAAGCCAGCAACAGGAAGGAAGATGTGCCCGAGATGAAGAAAAAAGAGAAAAGAGAAAGACAAGGGAGGGTAAGTATGAGGAAGAAGGTATAAAACGATGGAACCACAGAATACCACTACAGAAGCGAGGAATAGGAAGGGAGCCAGCAACAGGAGGGAAGCCGAACCCGAGATGGTGATAAGAAAGAGAACAGAAAGAGTGGGAGGGACGGAGATTGAGCAAAAGAATCGGAGCGGTAAACGGGCAGGGAAACGCGATGATGAATGAGCAGCCAAGAAAGGACGGCTGATAGGAGTGTGTTGTTTTGGCCGGGCAAGGTGATGGATGTGTGGAGGGCTGACAGGTGTGTGGGGGAGAAGGAAGGGGAGGAGGTGAGGCTATAGGTATAAGGTCAAGGTATTGCACGAGGTCCATTGAAGTTTAGTGAAGCCTGAGAGAGAAAATGATTCCTTTGTACGATTGTATACTTAAGGGTCGAGATGCTGGACGTTCAAGTGACCCAGAGCACATAACCGATAAGCAGTGACTCGGGACGTATTTACTTTTCAGAGGGATTCATACTCATACATTTATTATATCCATTACTATAGAGGCTTTGCTTTAAACATCTGATTCAACACGTCTTTTGGGCTCGAACAGTTACTGGTCAGAATTCGGGACATGTTTACCTGTCACACCTTTTACCTGGTCGAGATTGACCCTCTTTTGACCCCTCGTTTAGTTTTCTTTACACAGGAGCAGCGTTTAGCGGCCTTTTTTGTGTCTTTTGTTTTTGTATTTGCCCTTGAGCTGCCACCTTTACTGTAAAAAAAAATATTCACACACCTCGGAGGAACATGCTTCATTACCTTCCCTATGGATTACGAGTCTGAATGTATATGATTCAACATGTCTTTTGTGCTCTCAGAGTTACTGGTCTGAACTCAGGACATGTTTACCTTTCACAATCATTCACACACCTCGTACGGACATGATACATTACCTCCGCTACGGATTACGAGTCTGGAAGTATCCGATTCAACAATGTCTTTGAAGCCTCACAGTTACTGGTCAATAATGGTCGTGTTTCAGTACGTGGGAACATCACTGAACTGTAGCGCTCCGCATCCTTCAGCGAGGCGCCACAGCTCTCCTGAAAACCTCTGACTTAAAAAAAAAAAAGATCACTCATTCAGGCACTCTACCATTGCATACGCCATCTTCACGTAGGTCAGGGGTCGATGTCGTATGTGGGGATGGGGGTAGGGGGAATGGAGGTGTGTGTGTGTGCGTGTGCGTGTGTGTGTGTGTGTGTGTGTGTGTGTGTGTGTGTGTGTGTGTGTGTGTGTGAGTAGTCATCATTTCTGGAGGGTCTATTGGTCTGCCACTCCGTTACCCCAATTGTCTGGAAACAAGGGGGTCTGAATTGGCGGATAATTTGCATATTGGTCCAACCTTTGATAGCAGGCCAGGGCGGGGGAGGCGGAGGAGGGGCGAAGGGCAGGTGCACAAAGGCCTTATCACAGGTGGCTGCTTCCTGTGAATGAGCTACCTGCATCCGTCTCCACCTCTGCCTTTCCATACTTCTATTTGTATCTTTGCCTTGATAACTGTATTTTACTTAGCCGTAGAGTTTTTGTGAGTATTATCTTTCACCACGCTTCACACTTTCATCTACGTTTTCTTTTCTGTCTGTTGCTCTATATGTATCCGTCTGTCTCTCTGTCTGTCTGCCTGTCTGTCTGTGGGCTTGTCTGTGTCTGTTTGTCTGTCTATCTGCTTGTCTGTGTCTGTCTGTCTGTCTGTCTGTCTGTCTGTCTGTAGCCTTGTCTGTGTCTGTCTGTCTCTCCGCCTTCTGTATCCGTTTGTCTGTCTGTCTATGTTTCTTCCCTTTCTCCAGTGTGTTGCCTTGGGGTGAAGAGAGTTTATTGAACAAGTAAATATTATCACCTTCACAGGTTAATGACCCCGGACTAAAACATGTCCCAAGATAAAACTGTAATAGAGAGAAGGAATATATAGTGAAAGAGAAGTAAATGGTCACACTAGGCATTAATGGATAAGCAAAAGGATGGGTGGGAAACCTATACAGACGAGCAGATAAAAATATTAGTGTCGACAGAGGAAAAAAACAACACCAGCAAGTTAATAAGTGAATAAAAAAATATATAGTTTACGTATAACTGAAACGCCGTTATCTTCCTCACCAAGGCCTTCCATGTACATGTCTGGGATATTAAAAACTAACAGGACTACACGTAAATATATAATTAACAATATTTATTTTCCTGAAACTCCATCTGAATAAAGAAAGTAAATGAACAAGTAAGTTAAACACCGAACGTGATAACACACATTTTTCCCTCGAGTCTGTTGCCTTCCTTTGTTCTTCGTTAGTTGGCTCACCTTATTGTTTGCCCTCCGCCTGTACATATAGTTCAGCTCATTAACTTTAATTTCACTCTTGCCTCACCGCTCACGTTCTGCATCACGTTCGACTCAAATCAACCTTCACGAGGGCAATTATCGCATCACTTTCCCCCTGAACAGTACACACCCTCATCACTCACCTCCCCCCTTACCCCCCGGCCACCTTGCTTCCTCCACGCACCCCCGGCAGGAAGATGGGAGTAATCAGGAACTTTTGCTTTTGTTTGCTTCCCATTCTCTCTCTCTCTCTCTCTCTCTCTCTCTCTCTCTCTCTCTCTCTCTCTCTCGCTCTCTCTCTCTCTCTCTCTCTCTCTCTCTCTCTCTCTCTCTCTCTCTCTCTCTCTCTCTCTCTCTCTCTCTCTCCTTTTCCCCACCTCTCTCTTCCTTTCTCCCCACCTCCACCGCACCATCTCCTCCACTCCCTCTTTCTCTTCTCCCTTTCCTTCTGCCTCTCATCACCTCCATCATCACTTCCTACCTCCTTCAATACCTTCAGGCCGTCATCTCCTCCTCCTTCTCCCTCCTTCCCTCCCCCTGATGGCGGGCATGGTGAGGGGGGGGATCGGGTCATCTCCCTGCCCCGGTATTGACTCTTGAGCTTAATTTCCTCATCGAATCAATGACGTGCGAAGGGAAAGTGAACTGCAAAAAAGAGTACACAGACCACTCGATACCGCAAGACGTCAATGAAGACTCTGCAGCCCGCGGTGATTAGTGAGGTGCGCGGGCTAGCCTTGGCAGCCCCCACAGGAAGTGTATCGCGGCCCTCGGCAAACCATCAAGCGCCCTGAATCCACGGCGCGGCGTGTGAAGGGACCTAATGACCCACCTAGAGGGACGCCCTCACTTAGCGCTCCGCTGAGTGTCAACACCGAACAGCGGGACGGATGTGACCTTGGAGGGGTGGCCTGCCCCGAAGGGCATTTTTTGGCTAATTTGAATGTAATGACTGTTAAGCACTTTAAGCTCTAGCCCCGAGTTAAAGTTAATGGCCGTCCTTCACTCAACCATTTTGATGCGTCAAGTGTGCAATGTAGGACTTAGACTGAAGGCTAATGGGCTAAACTTTAGCCCTAGAGTAATGGCATGCTCTAGTGAACGTTTTCAACGTCAAATAAAATGAATAAACATACGAAGGCCTTGGAAAAAAGTACAAATAATTTCCGTGGAGAATATGAGGTTATATTAAAAAAAAATATACTGTAAAACCGATTGAAGAACATTAACGCAAAAATTAATCATGCCAAGCTCTTCAATTGCAATAAAAGAATATCGTTCCTACAAACCGGGGAATTTCAGCAGCATATATGATACCTATCCTATTTTGTAGCTACGCATCTGATTAACTTTTTAGTAATAACGTTAGCAATCCGTCCATATTCATTAATTTGACACTAAGGCTTCCGCTTGGATGAAAGCTTACTTGATTTACGCATGACTGTTGAACACAGCTTTACTCTTTATTGTTCATCTTCCACCCTACATGTAGATTTGTCTAGCTCTTTTGTCATCTGCTGCAGTTCATCACTAAACTTACTAAAAAGAATAGTAGTGAAAAAAAAAGGTTCAGGTATTCGCTTCAAACCTCGGCTCCCTTATTCATCCAGTATTATTTTTCCTCTTTTTTTTTCTTCTAAACATGTCGCAAGCAGCTTAGGTGTTATGGTATCGCCCTGCATAATTCCTTTGTTACGAGTACCTTTCCGTTGTGGAGTCTAACAGTCACCGTTCCATCCGTGCACATGACTCCATAAATTCTATAAAACACTTCCTTTATACTCTGTTGTCGATTCGCATTGAGTCACGCTATAGTTTCCTCAGTCGAAGACCCTATCGTAATCAATGAATGGCGAACAAAGAGGTTTACTGTATTTTTCTGTTAAATCTCTCTCTCTCTCTCTCTCTCTCTCTCTCTCTCTCTCTCTCTCTCTCTCTCTCTCTCTCTCTCTCTCTCTCTCTCTCTCTCTCTCTCTCTCTCTCTCTCTCTCTCTCTCTCTCTCTCTCTCACACACACACCAGAGTAGCAGGTTTGTAGAGAGAGAGAGAGAGAGAGAGAGCATATCAACCCAAAACACACCACCACTATAATTAACACCTGACAAACACACACACACACACACACACACACACACACACACACACATACTGCAAGTCACGGAATGCAGCAACAGACCAACACACATCTGACCACTGACGGAGAGCGGGAATCAGGGGCACAGGGCAGGATGTGATGTACAGGAGGAGGAGGAGGAGGAGGAGGAGGAAGGGAACAGCAGAGAGAAAGTAACAAAAAGAGAAGCAACGCGGTCCAGTTCTCATAGTGCTCATCCGCTCTCCTCTCCCCTCCCCCCTACCCCCAATCTCTCTCTCTCTCTCTCTCTCTCTCTCTCTCTCTCTCTCTCTCTCTCTCTCTCTCTCTCTCTCTCTCTCTCTCTCTCTCTCTCTCTCTCTCTCTCTCTCTCTCTCTCTCTCTCTCTCTCTCTCTCTCTCTCTCTCTCTCTCTCTCATCCTTTCTTTCCCTTCTTTTCTCTTCCCTTCTATCTCTTCCTCTTTTCTCTCTTTTCTTCGCCTTCCCTCCCTTTCCCTCTTCTACCATCTTCTCACCTGCTCCTCTCACCCAGCTGTTAGTCGCCCTTATTGACACAGCGGTCTCGGGGCCGTATAGTGCTCTACATTGTATAAGCAAGGTCATCAGTCTCTATTTATACAGCTATTACTTTGAGTCACTGCACCAGACGTCTTTCCTGTAGCTTCTCTCCCGACACGAGCCTCATTATTTTCTGTCCCTGTAAATTGACCTACAAATAGTTCAGACAGGGCCACCCGTCTCTCCATCTATACACAGTTACGTACTTGTATACACGAACTCTAGTATCGGATTTTTCTCTCTCTCTCTCTCTCTCTCTCTCTCTCTCTCTCTCTCTCTCTCTCTCTCTCTCTCTCTCTCTCTCTCTCTCTCTCTCTCTCTCTCTCTCTCTCTCTCTCTCTCTCTCTCTCTCTCTCTCTCTCTCTCTCTCTCTCTCTCTCTCTCTCACGTCCAGACAGGGTCGTAGGTATACGTCTTGTAAGATTTTTTGTATTCAACTACGTAACAAAAAACTAACCTATATGTAACATTCCCATTCTCATGGCCGAAATAATGCAGTCGATAATATTATGTTAAGCAATGTAAAGCGCCTAGGTTACGTGCCTCCGTGGTCCGGTGATTAGGGTCCCTAACTACGAATCTTTGGACCCAGTTTGGAATCCCAGCCTTAGCAGTCGACGTGCAGCTCACCCATTTGTTTATCTTTCCTTTCGGGATGGCCAATAAATGGGTACCTGGAGTTTCCTGACGAAGGTACAATGTGGTAACCCGGACGTTACACTGCCCTGTGTCCCGAGGTAATGGGTTCTCTCCCACCACAGCTCAGGCACATTAAGCTAAATTAGGTTCATTAAAGATAAGAGGGATTCTGTTCAAGCCCATAACAAGTTGCTAACCTAATTGTAACGTTCGTATTATCAGTAATGGTATAGGGAACCGCCGTTTCTCATGAGTTTCATATTCAGTCCAGCATGTAACACAAGGCTGATATATCTCCAACATTCGCATTCACTGTGATATTACAAAGCACTGACATTATTTAGCTGCATTATATTCAACCAAGAAGAGAAAAGCTACCCTAGCAATAAGATTAGTATTCTTATCGACAGCTTAATCCATCATATTAACTCGTTTCATCCTCAGCAGCGTAACAAAAGACTAACTTAATCGTAAAATTCGCGTTCTCAGTGGTGGAAGGAGGCTCCATCATTCTCACCCATAATCTGTTACCTCGCCTCCTTAACCAGAGGATCCCAGCGGCTCCTCCTGCAGGTCGCCGCCGCTCGGTCTCTGGAGAGGCTTCGTCAACAGCTCTATTTTTTCCTTCCCCTTATATTCTTAGCCCCGCGGGGGTCAAGGTTGTCGACCCTCACGTTCTTTCTCCGCTCCCACATTGTCTTGTCCCGCTACGCAAGGGTGAAAGAGTGAGAGTTTGTATTAGGGCGAACCCATGAGTGAGGAAGTGAGTGTGGAGAGCTGGAGTGAGGGTGTTCCTGGATCAAAGCGAAGAAGTGACTAGGTTTCCTCGGCTGGGAGAGCGGGAGATGAGTGTGAGGTTGGTCCTGCGGCAGCAAGTGGTATGAATGAATGTGAGGGAGTAAGGGTGAGGGCACTAGAGTAAGGTTGCATCCGTATATGAAAGTGAAGAAGTGACTACATTTGCTGGAATGGGAGTGCGGGAGATGAGTGAGAAGTTGGTTATGTGGAAGCGAGTAGCATGGATGAACGTGAGGGAGTAAGGGCGAGAGAACTAGAGTAAGATTGCACGCGTGTATCAAAGCGAAGAAGTAGCTACATTTCCTAGACTGCAGTGCGGCATACTGATAGTGAAGGATTGGCTTTGCAGTATCGAATGTCTGAATGAAATGTGAGGGATTGACAAGAAGGCGGAAGAGGATAAATGTGCGTGTATGATTTCATTTGTGTGTGTGTCAGTGAATGAGTGTGTGTGTGTGACGTTCATCGCGGCTAGGAAGTCAATAAGAGAGTGCGGCAGAATGTGAGTGAACCGCTGCTCGACTAACGTGACAGGAGAACAGATGCGCTGCGACAAGCGTGAGAAGAGAGCAAATATGGAAACGGATAAAGAGAACAGACCTGAGACTGCCTGATAAGAGAACAAATTTGAGATCAGCTTAATAGAACCGTAAAAAAATGTAAAAGAAAAACGAATATCAGAAGTCAGGGTTAGGAATTTGTTTGAAAATGTTGAAGAGGGAGAAAAAAAGTAAATAAGGGAGGAACTCTGCATTAAGGGTGAAGATCCAGGTTGGGATAATGTGAAAAGGGAAAAGGAAAGAATAAAGAAGCAAATACACGAAGGAAGTGAGTTTAAAGTGAGAGTAAGGAAATAGAGATTAAGTGAGGGGGAGAAGTTCATTCAAAGTGAGAGCCAGGAAGTTGAAGTGAGAGAAAAATGAGAACGGAATGAGAACAAGGAAAAGAGAGATAAGTGTGTGAGAGAGACGTGTGTGTGTGTGTGGGGGGGGGGGGGGGGGGAATGAGAGCGAGGAAGCGAGTTTAAAATGGGAGCAAGAAAGTCAAACCTAATTGGGAGAAAAAAACACGGTAAAGAAATATGAGCAAAGAAGTTAGATTTAAATGTGTGTGAATGAATGAGAGTATACGTGAGAGCAAGTATTCTCGACTGAACACCGGAAAAAGAGCTTCAATCCCTCACATTACTCCTACAAAATTTTCATGCACCTCGCCTGCCCCCTAACCCGAGTCTCAGCACGTACGTCCACAAAGCTCCTAATTCCAATCATTATTCGCGTAAAGATCGCCTATTGTTGCACCTCCACTCTAACCTCACGCTATTTCTTCATCTTTTCACTTTGCTAACTCGTGTGCTAATCATGTAAAGGCAGCAGACGCTCACAAGCTATTTCCTCGCACAAAATGTTTCTTAGTCATTCTAGTCGATTATATGCAAAGTCTGATCTTCCGTTGAAAGAGTTTGCGTTATCCAAGCATGACTCGGAGTGACGAACTTCCTTCCACGCAAACAGATGAGTGGTTCAAGGGGACATGAGTTGTGCGGGTGCTGTTTTCGTCCTTTGGGTTGTTATTCTGAACGTTAATCTCTCCTTCATACATGTTTTATTCACGATTTTTTTTCTCTCTCGTGGTAATGTGGTTAAGCTAGTCTCAGTCAACCACATCATCACTATTTGTTTATCGAATAATAGACGCGTTTTTTTATGAAATTTCAAACACTCGTGATACTTGAACATCAAAGGTGCTGATAATCTTCTGGAGACTCCTCCCGTCACCTCGTGTGATGGATGTTGTAAATCAGTTATGATACAAAAGGACAATATATTATTCTTAAAAGAAACATAGAATCATACTTCCTTGCAAATAAGATTTTGTTTTTAATATAGCACTTTTCCATCGTTTGTTTTCAGCGTTATAGGCATTGAAAATTATTTATAACATAATACTTCATATTTTCTTCTTGTTCTTATTGAGAAGTTTGATGTCATCAAATACACACACACACACACACACACACACACACACACACACACACAAACTCTCTCTCTCTCTCTCTCTCTCTCTCTCTCTCTCTCTCTCTCTCTCTCTCTCTCTCTCTCTCTCTCTCTCTCTCTCTCTCTCTCTCTCTCTCTCTCTCTCTCTCTCTCTCTCTCTCTCTCTCTCTCTCTCTCTCTCTCTCTCTCTCTCTCTCTCTCTCTCTCTCTCTCTCTCTCTGTTCACGTCACGTTTCTACTGTCAGTTTCACCTCAGGACGTCAGTACCGCGGGTCACGTATACTTCACTCCACAGGTGAGGGTGGCAGCTGTCTCTCATGCCCTCTGGAGGTAGTGCAGCTGGAACCTCAGGAAACACCAGCATCTGTACAGCATCCTTTCTCCCAAGTCCCGTCTTCCCCATTGCCTTTCTCCCTCCCGCGGGCCTGGCATCCTCCTCCTTCTATTCCTCCTCCCCTCCCCCCCTCCACCCTCTCTCCAGACTCTTCTCCACTCACCAGTAAACGAGGAAGAAACCGACAAGAAAGTATGAGAACCAAAAGTTGGAGAAACCGCGCGTTAAAGTGTACGGCAGGTGATTAACAAAGGTGTGGATGGTTGCGGTGAAAGGGAGTGAAAGACAATGTGAGAGAGAGAGAAAACATGTTTTTCTTTTACCTCAAATGTGGCTCCATTTCAGACATTAAACACTCACTTAGCTTTCTTAACTCTTTGCTTCACGGTGTGTTTCATCCCTCGCTCTGAATGTTTCTCTCATCCATCATCCATTTATCTTTTTTTCTAATTTTCTCGACTTTCTTCAAGCGATGAAATTTTCTCTGGCACGAAAAGAACACCAACAACAGCGAAAAACAAGCAGAAATTATTTTGGGGGGGAGAATTATGGCGGGGTGGGAAGGAAAAGCGCGACTCGTTCAAAAACCAATCAGTCAATCATTCCTTCATCCAGTTAGTTAGTCAGTCAGTCAGTCAGTCCTTCACCCATTCAATTAATCAATCAATTCTTCATCCATTTCTTCACCCAGTCAGTCAGTCACTCACTTTTTCACCCAGTCACTCAGCCAGTTATTTCTGCACTCAGTCAGCCAGAGAGTCATCTTTTTACCCGATCAGGTAGTCACTCCCCCTTTCACCTATTCAGCCACTTTATCACCCAGTTAGTCAGTCAGTTACCCAGTCAGTCATTGTCCCCCTGTCAGTCAACCATTCCTTCACCTAGATAGTCTGCCATTCCTCCTTAGTCAGTCAGTTACCCAGTTAGTCATTGTCCCCCTGTCAGTCAACCATTCACCTAGATAGTCTGTCATTCCTCCTTAGTCAGTCAGTTACCCAGTCAGTCATTGTCCCCCTGTCAGTCAACCATTCCTTCACCTAGATAGTCTGCCATTCCTCCTTAGTCAGTCAGTTACCCAGTCAGTCATTGTCCCCCTGTCAGTCAACCATTCCTTCACCTAGATAGTCTGCCATTCCTCCACTCAGTCAATAGTCAGCCAGTCCCCCTCCCGGTCACATTCACTCATATCACCACCACAACAACCACCGTCACTCACCCATCACCAGCAGGCACCACCGTCACCGCCGTCACTTCTCGTATGTCAGTAGTCACATCATTTCCTTTAGTGGCAGCACCTGTTATTAATATCAACATCGTAAGCAGCATCACCATCTGCTCACTAACATTCTTATTTTCGCTAACCATGTGCATCCTCACCATCCATTTCACTCCTCATCTCACCATCCGCCATAACCACTTCTCGTGTCACCATTTTCGTCACTATTTCACCATTATGACACTCTGGTTACCACTATCACCACTAATATTACTATGGTCAATAAAACCACCAATCAGCACTTATGTATGTCGCTACTATCGCCATTAATTAATTGCCCTCTTGTAACCGTCAACATCACCACCACCGGTACTGTTCTCCCAAACGTCACCATCCGAGCATCCTAAACACAGCCTCACTCATCTCGAGACCGGCATATTTTTTTTTTCTTATTCATTTTTATCAAGATTAAAGACAGGACAAATAATGCAGGAGACAGACAGTGGAGACAATAAAGAGAGGAAAACATTGATGAATAAAAAGATACGGAGTGATCAAACAGAATGACAGACAGACAGACAGGATTGCAGACGGTGGGGTAGAGAATGAAAGACAGCGAGAGACTTAAAGGGAAAAAGATAATTACTTGAAATAACACACACCGTCCAGAAATATAAAGAGGAAGAGACAAACGCATCCACAGAATCATCAGAGCGTTCAAAACGTCATGAAAAATGGATGTGGTGCGCTCAGTCACTCACAAACAACAATAACATCAACGTAACGACCACCAGCGACGACGACAACAAAAAGAGTAACAGCTACAATTCTAGAAAACAATAATAGCAACAGCAATAACACGAGGTATCAGCTAAAACACCGACAAACAAACAAACATCAAAAACAGGAAAGCTTTCACTACCCAGCCAGCCAGCATCTCGAGAGGGAAGGAAAGAGAGAAAGAGATACAAGTAATGAGAGAGAAGAGAAGGAAAGAGAAAAGACAGAACTGATATACGACGGCAGGCACTTCCTGTCGCATCCATCCCCTTGTTGGTGACTGGGGTGGGTGGGTGGGGGTTGGTACTAGGGTGGTGGGGGTTGGGAAGGGGTGTGGTTTCTTGGCGGGGGTGGGATGCTCCGGGAAAACAAAAGGTCGACACACCAGTAAATCCTCCATTGTCTCGCCCTGACGTTGACGCACACACAGTATCGCCCACACCAGGAGTGGAATGATCCCGTCACTCCTCCACATTTTTTTCCTAAGCGTGGACAGTGAAGCGAGGCAATTTTAACGGACGCGGAAGGGTTTGTAGACTTTCAATGGAATAACAGTCTGGGCAAACCCTGCTCGGCCAGGTAGGGGAGGGAGGAAAGGACGAAGGGAGGGAGAGAGGGAGGGATGAAGGGACGGAGAAAGCCAAGGTCACTATTTTCGCGTTCGGTTTCACCTCACTTCATAAAATATTATATGGATTTTTTTCATATTCTTTTGGTAGCCAGGAATATCTCGGCCCCAGCAAGGCAAGCACTCAAGCTCCCTGCCCCAGCCCAGCCGCCTCCCCTCCTGTTCCCCGCACTCCACACAGTGTTATTCGTTCATTCTTGGCCTGAGGAGCCGAGAGAGTTCACACGAGAGTAAAATAAACCCTACAGACCTTGAGAGTCCTCAGAGCTCTCAAGCTGATATTCAGATCTTCTTGAGGGCCTTCTGAGTATATCAAACCTTTCGCTTTTTAGGAAACGCTCTTCCTCTAGAAAAGAAAGTTTTCAAGGGTCTTTACATGTGTACACGGTCCCACATCGTGAGAAAGTAAGAATGCTCCCAATATCGACGCATCACAAATATTGGTACTCGTATAAAAAATAAATCTGTAAAAATTTTGTGAAGATATAGAGATTAGACAGTCAAAATACTGTGTTATTTAATATTTATTTTGATACGTCATACATGTAGCGAGCTCACTGCCTATTTTTTTTTTTTTTTTTTACTATTATCGGATGGAAGGGTGCGTTCAAGTTGGCAAGCACACCTTAAAAGAGGCGAGTTACCTTCATCAAAGTCATGTCTCTCGGGTGCGTCCCTGGCAGGACACGTAAAACAGTATGATCTTTGCTATACACTCTGAGGCAGTTCCCTAACCTTTCCCTACCTCAGTAACTTTCGTAGCCAGATCAAGGTCATCAGCTCACCCGTACATCTGACTACAAGGATAAAATTGTTGCCCTGCACATGATACAGCCCTTTTCATCATCACCATCAGCAATTTCTATTCCACTGCAATACAAAGGCCTTTCTAACATCCTCCACTTTTCACTATCTATTGTTAATGAACTCCACCCTACTACTGTTCTACTTTTATTTCACCGCCTGGCTCTTTGTTGGCCCTTACCTACAATTCTTTGGTTGCCACTCTTTTTTTTTTGTTGTTGTTGTTGTTGTTCTTCTGTCAGCTATACGCGTGATATGACCCAAGTCAACTTATTATTTTCGATCGTCATTGCAATATGTTTTTATTCTCTGTTCCTATCTATAGCTACTGCCCTTGAAGCTGAGTTCGATATCTTTGGTTAAGACACGCTGTTCGATATAGTAAATACACCTTAGACCTGACTTCAGCACCCCATGTTGACAAGTTGCTCCACCGCCTTATCCAGGCAATACAGGCTATGGCACATTGCTCTACAGACACCCCTTGACCTTGACTTCAGCAGCCTTTGTTAATTAAGAAATGCTGCTGTATGTAGATTGCCCTTAATTAAGGCTCCCTCCAGCACACTGTTTTACGAAGACGCTCCTTAAGCCTCATTTCACGTCCCTTTAAATAAATTATCGTCACTCGTAATTGGAAAAAAAAAAAAACGTTCTACGGAGGAAGACCACGCACGGCTCTCCGCCACGCGTGTTTCGGATCGTCGAGGGGAAAATAAATCATCAAAGAGAAACTCTCAATCATGTTTCTCACATCTGCCTCTAAACACTTCAGTAACACGCCTGCCGTCGCCCCATGCATGAAATCTGTAAAATCTTAGATGCCGCTGTTTCCCATCAACATAACGAGGAACTTTTTCGGGTTCAAAATGACATGCTTCAGCGTATGCACGAAACATTCACCGTCTGTCTGGAATGCAAATTTAAAGCTTCCTGAGTCTTGCCTCCCTCACCTCTCCTCTTCTTTCTCCTTCCCCCCTTCCTTTAACCTCCTCCCCTTCCCTTCCCTCGGCTCTAAAACCATTCCTTACTCCTCCATGTCTTCCACCCCTCAGCTCCTTCCACCTCTCCTTGTGTACATACTTTCCCTTCCCTTAACCCCTTAGCCTCCCCTAACCGACTAACTTTCCCTTCCCTTAACCCTTTCTGCCTCCCTTAGCCTCCTAGTCATATATTTCCCTTCCTTCAGTATTCTACTACTACTTAGCTTACACCATTTCCTACCCTAACCACTCTCCCTTCATAAGCCTCCTCCCTTTCCTTCCCTCCCCTTCCAAACCCCTTCTGTTCTCTTCCATCCCTTCCCTCCCCTCCTCGCCACCACCTCCACACGACAACCGGAGGCTCATGAGGTGGCCGTTTCTTCTAGTGTATATAATTTGGCCCGAGGTAGTCTGACCCTAGATAGGAGGTTAATAGCAAGTACCACTATCGCTGCAGTGACTCGCGAGGGAAGATAACACGCGGCATTACGAGGTTTTTATGCTTTGGGATGACTCGTGTTGCGGTGAGGCGAAGAGCTGCCGTGATGAGATGCTGCGAGATGCGTCACCTTCACCCCCACCTCACCTGACGCCCGCGAGAATACGAGGAACTGTTGGGTGAGGAAGAGGAGGAAAGGTGATTAACGCCGTCCACTTCTTGGCATGATTCGTCTTTTATTTCATCTGTTTGCATGTGTATGTGTGTGTGTGTGTGTGTGTGTGTGTGTGTGTATAAGACAGACACACACACACACACACACACACACACACACACACACACACACACACACATACACACAGGGAATACCAAAGAAGTGAAACAAAGGAACATGAAATCACAGTGTTTGGAATTTATAACCGCGGTGCACGGCGGATCATAATCACCCATAATGAAGAGAAAGTTGAGCAAACGTGTGCCATAAAAAATAAGTCCCTCCTCTGTAAAAGAAAAAAAACACGGAAATGCTTGAACTAATAACAACGAAATAAGGGTCAAATAGAATAGTAAAATGTTCGCCTCAAGCTGGTAGATGACGAGGCTTGTGTCTGCAGAAGGTAAGAGACACAAACATTACACGCACACACACGCGCACGCACGCAGGTTTTCCCCTCATCGATTCTCCGGTAATAATAACATCGCCCACCACCTGCACCTTTGCCTCCACCTGTCACTCTCTGATGATGGTTTGCTTTATCTCGAGGCACCAAATCGGTCGGGTGGTTTTTTTTTTTTTTTTTTTTTATTTATTTTTTTTTTTTTTAGATCTCGTTTCCTCCTTTCCTTTTCATCCTCGTCATCTCGTCTCTCTCGTCTCTCTCTCTCTCTCTCTCTCTCTCTCTCTCTCTCTCTCTCTCCTTTTTCCCTACAACGTTCTCATGGTTTCCTCTCTCGCCACATGTTTAATATCTCTCTCTCTCTCTCTCTCTCTCTCTCTCTCTCTCTCTCTCACTTTCATCTTGGGAACTTAATTTTTTTTACTGTTCCTCCAGAGTGGCGATAAACAATAACAATGAACAGTTTTATGATAATTGCTAATGAGGGTGAGTCATGAGCCCCGGCAATTGCCATAAAGCTATTTTTCTTAGCATTGTTAGCAACATTAGTGGTGGTAACTGCTTCTTTCACTCCTCCTCCTCCTCCTCCTCCTCCTCCTCCTTCTCTTCCTCCTCTTGCTACTACTACTACTACCACCAATACTACTACTACCACTACTACTACTACCACTACCACTACCACTACTACTACTACTACTTCTACTACTATTAAAATCAACAACAGCAAAATCATTACTTCATTCACCTCCATCTTTTCTGGTCACTTCCTCCTCCTTCACCTCTCCTGCCAATTCAATTCCTTTCTTCTCCTTCATCCCTCCTGCCTACTTCCTCCTCCTATTCCATCTCTTCCGCAGTCCTCATCCTTCTCCTCCACCTCCTCCGCCTCCTTCAGCCCCCCTCTCCTCCTCCCCCCGCCCGCCACGCCTCCGAAGCGACTACAGGCAGGACTCATCCCAAATATTGACAGGGAACACAGGCTGCCTCATCCCGCCCCTAACAATGGCCTCTGGGGGGGTGTTGCCCGGGGGAACATCAACCCTTCGAGGCGCATGAACGTCCTCACGGCAGCAGTAGTAACCGGAGGAGGAGGAGGAGGAGGAGGAGGAGGAGAAAGGAAGTATCAAGACACCTCTCCATCCGAAATTGACCTCTCTTCTGGCCACTCATTCTATTTGATTTTATAGGAGCAGTGTTTACTTTTTTTTTTTTTTTATATATACCTTGAGCTGCTTCCTTTAATGCAGGAAACCAGGAGGGGGAGAAAGAAAATAGATAGATGATAATGAGGTAAGGATGATGTGGATGAAAGGGCAAAAGAAAAGAAAGGAAGACGATGAAAGGTGAAGGTGCATGAGGGAGAAGGAGGAGGAGGAGGAGGAGGAGGAGGAGGAGGAGGAGGAAAATAGGTAGATAATGAGGTAAGAATAATGTGGATGAGAAACTATAAAAAAGAGAACAATAAAAATAGAAAACGTATGAAAGCTAAAGGTTAAGGAGGAGGAGGAGGAGGAGGAAGAGGAAGTAAAGGAGGACGAGGAGAACGAGGAGGAGAAAGGGGCAAAAAAAGTAGCATTAGAGTCATCACCTACTAACACATCTCTTCCGCTGGTGTGCTGGGAAGTGAAAGTTTCCGTTTGTAGTATGCATAACACATCCAGACTGTGCGTAGCGGATGATACAAATCTAGACTAATGAGATGTATGATATTCTGTGTTTTTTTTTACTTGCGTGAGTGAATATTTTTTTCCTCCCTCTCATTGTTGTTATGTAGTGAAAACCGGATGCGAATGAAAAATGAGTCGGCGGGCCATACAGCATCACAATCATCGTCACCATCATCAACGCTAAAGTGGAATGAGAACATGAGTAGGAATAAAATAAAAAAAAAAGAAACAATCGTCACCATCATCAAAACTAAAGTGGAATGAGAACATGAGTAGGAATAAAAATAAAAAATAAACAATCATCACCATCATCAAAACTAAAGTGGAATGAGAACATGAGTAGGAATAAAAAAAGTAAGAGGCGAAATCATCATCAACATCATCAAAACTAAAGTGGAATGAGAACATGAGTAGGAATAAAAAAAGTAAGAGGCGGAATCATCATCAACATCATCAAAACTAAAGTGGAATGAGAACATGAGTAGGAATAAAAAAAAGTAAGAGGCGGAATCATCATCAACATCATCAAAACTAAAGTGGAATGAGAACATGAGTAGGAATAAAAAAAAAGTAAGAGGAGGAATGAACATCAACATCATCAAAACTAAAGTGGAATGAGAACATGAGTAGGAATAAAAAAAAAAAGTAAAAAGAGGAATCATCATCAACATCATCAAAACTAAAGTGGAATGAGAAAAGGAATACAGAAAACGATACAGAAAGAGGAATAGGAAAACGAACTGAACATCATTATCGAGTTTCATGGAATAGGAATAACAGTAACGATAAGAAAGCAGGACAAAAAATTGGAAAAAGGAAAACATTACAATCAACTCTAATGAAATAAAAAGGAATCAGAAAGTAGGAATAAAAATAAAAAAAGGATCACTTCATTAACTTCAGAAAATAGGAAAAGGGAGAACATTATAATTACAGTCAACTCTAATGAAATGAAAATAGGAATCAGAAAGTAGGAATAAAAATAAGAACAGGATCATTTCATTAACTTCAGAAAATAGGAATAGGGAGAACATTATAATTACAAACAACTCTAATGAAGTAAAAATGGGAATCAGAAAGTAGGAATATGAATAAGAAAATGATCACCTCATTAAGTTCAGAAAAAAGGGAAAACATTTGAATAATCCCTAATGGAATAAAAAAAAAATCAGAGTAAGAATGAGAATGACAAATGAATCAACCCATTAAGTTTATCATCATCATAACAATTAAAAGGTGTCTCAGAGGCATATACGTCTACACAGGAAGCTTTTAAAATCAGAGAAAAAACTGATTAGAGATAAGCGTCGTTCCCATACACATACGATTCCCGCACTTCACCGGCGAATGGGTCGAGATTCACACGCCGGGACCACTATTTTCACTATGGACTCTCTCTCTTACACCTGTTCCCAATCACACACACACACACACGCACACACACCCAACCACTCACCCACCCAACCACACCCAAACCCACACTCACACACATCACCCTCCCTCCCATACCCATAAACAACCCCTTCCCCCCACCCTCCCACCCACCCACACACACACACACACCATACCCACACACAACCCCTCCCCCCCCAACACACACACACACACACACACACACACACACACACACACACACACACATAAAGCGTCACACACCTTTGCTCCTCTGACTGAAAACTTGCACCCCCCTCCCACCTACACACGTTCTCCATTCACAAACACCCCACATGCCAAACACCTTCACTAATCGGCCGATGGGGTGCGCTTACTCATGAATAAACACGGCACATAAAACACCGCCACTTGAAAGAAGAAAAATCACACCAGCACTTACAAGAGGCAGACAGGCGTTCTTTTGTTGTGTTTCAGGTTCTGGTGGCTTGGTGGTCTAGTATAAGGGGCCGCTCTAAGGCTGTTTATAAGAGACCTTAGGTGAATTTAATGCTTACATCCACAAGAGAACGTTGCACAAAGGGACCTTAAATTAGAGGATTGAGTGTCAGGAAAAAACAGATTGACGTGGGGACGAAAAATAGCGAGAGTAATGGAAAAACAGTAAAAGGAGACGATGACGTTGCGAAGTGCTGACGGCATGACCGGACTGATCAAAATTGGAGACAGACAGAAAACTAATTACAGGGATTTTTGTGGGTGAGTGTAAGCATATGCATGTTTTCACTATGTGTCTGTCTGTCTATCTCTGCGTGTGATTGTGAGATAGATAAGACAAGAAAATGAGTAAGAGAAAGCTAAAATACTTATAGTCCTTGATGACAATGTAAATAGAAGAAAACTAATTACAGGGATTTTTGTGGGTGAGTGTAAGCATGTGTAAGTGTCACTATGTGTATGTCTGTCTATCTCTATGTGTGTGTAAATGTGAAATAGATAAGAAAAGGAGTAAGAGAAAGCTAGAATACTTAGTGTCACTATGTGTATGTCTGTCTATCTCTGTGTGTGTGTAAATGTGAGATTGATAAGATAAGAAAAGGAGTAAGAGAAAGCTAGAATACTTAGTCCTTGATGATAATGTAAATAGAAAGAGGAAAAAAAACGGAGAAAGCAGCGGGAACGGAAGACTCCACACTAATGAACAGTAAACACAAACACACACCGCCGTGAAAGGAAAGCACGCGGAGAGGAAAAACCGGCAAAAGCATTAGTGACGGGAAGGAACTGGAGCAAGACAGGTGAAGAAAGGAAAACATTTAGAGGAGTGAAAAGAAAAAGAGGAGGAGGCGTCCGTGATAAAGAACAGATAGCACACAGAAAGTATCATATGCTTCCTTCAAACATTTGAACTAAAAACCTAATGCGTAATGCTAAGTAGAACAACAACTATTTCCTCTTTGATTATTACAATATACTTAAACTATTCTATACAATACAATGTGGCAATTCGAACTGTTTTGAGTAAGTAAAGGTAAGGCAAGCAGTGTGTGTGTGTGTGTGTGTGTGTGTGTGCGCGTGTGCGTGTGCGTGTGCGTGTGCGTGTGCGTGTGCGTGTGCGTGTGCGTGTGCGTGTGCTTGTAAGTGTAAGTGTAAGTGTAAGTGCGTCCGTGCGTGCGTCCAAGTGTGGTATGATGAAAAAAAAATCAGTCTTTCGGCATCTTTCCGTGTTCTCCTGCAGTGGGAGTTGTCGCTGTTTTTTTCTCGTGAGTGTGTAAAAGTAATATCGTTCTACCCATGGCCTGCCTCCTGTGACAAAAAAAATAAAGATTCACCCTCAATCTTAGTCATCATAAAAAATCTATCATAAGGAATCTTCGGCGCAGGACACAACCATACAACGCATTACCGATCATCGCATTCGCTATCGCCCTCGTCATCACCGTGAACAAGACGCGCACCGCCCCTCCTTATCTAAGCCTGACGAGGAACACGAAGAGGAGGAGGAGGAGGAGGAGGAGGAGGAGGAGGGGGAGGAGAAGGAAAGGCAGGCACTGAAAGAGTGGACTGAACTGGGAAGAAAGGAACGAACAGGAGGCAAAGAAAGAGGAGAAAGAAGAGGAGAAAAAGTATAAAGAAAGGAAATGGATAAAGAGGAGGGATGAGATCAGAAAAAGGAGGCGGAATTGGAAACGAGGAGGTAGAGGAGGAGGAGGAGGAGGAGGAGGAGGAACAAAAACATGAAAAGGAAACAAAGAAAGAAAAATAAAAGAACAGTAGAAATTAGTAAAAAGAAAGAAAGGAAAAGGAAGAGGTGGAAAAAAACGGTGAAAGCAGAAGGCGGATAAACTGAACTGAAAAATATAAGAGCGAAGACTAAAGAAGAGGAGGAGGAGGAGGTGAAGAATGAGGAAGGAGGCAAACAGGAAGAGGAAGGAGGAAGGGAGCAAGCAGGACACGAGCCAAGGAGAGAAGGAGGGAAGGATCGGAGGGGAAGGAGGGAGGGGGCATGAGTCAAGTCCAGACGTGGGGAAGGATGGGAGAAGGGAGGAAGGGGAGGAAGGGAGAGGAGATGAACTGAGAGAAGTGGAGAGGAGGAGGAGGTGTTAAAAGACAAACCAAGGAGAGGAGAGGAGGGGAAGGAAAAAAAAAAGAGGAAAAGGAGAAGGAGAAGGAGGGGAAGGAAAAGGAGGAGGAAAAGATGGAGTAGAAAAAGGAGGAAAGAAGAGGAGACGATAGTAGAGTGTTAGGAAAGACCAACCAAGGAAAGGAGAGAAAGGAAGATGATGATGAGGAGGAGAGAGAGAAAGAGGCAGGAAGAGGAAGAGGATGGTGAGGGAGGGGAGGTGAAGGAAGAGGAGTCAGAGGTGAGCTACCGCTGAGCCACCCCTCGTCACCCACACACACTGGGCTATACATTATATTTGAGCCACACAAACACATGCACCCACACCATCTCGCCTCGTTACCTTTGGCCACGTGTAGGAGACGACGGCAGGGAGCAGAGGAAAGCACGGGAGGAGGGAGGGAGGGAGGTCAAGGCCTTGGGGAGGTAAGGGTGGAGAGAGGAGGAAAGATGGTTGGGAGGGGAAGGAGAAGCGAGAGCGTGTAGGAAGAAAGGAAGGAAGGATGAAAGAAAGAAAGAAAGGAAGGATGAAAGAAAGAAAGAAAGAAAGAAAGAAAGAAAGAAAGAAAGGAGAAAAAGAAAGCGTGAGTGAAAAAAATAAGAAAGAAAGAAAGAAAGAAAGATAGATGGAAGAAGGAAGAAAGAAAGAAAGAAAGAAAGAAAGAAAGAAAGAAAGAAAGAAAAATAAAGAAAAATGGATTAGGAATGAAGAAAGAGATGATGTGTGTGTGTGTGTGTGAGAGAGAGAGAGAGAGAGAGAGAGAGAGAAACGTATACGCCTATGTACAACCGCGTGTATATAAATGGGCACATCTCGCCTCCTAGGAACGCGGAACTATGCGAAAAGAGAGAGAGAGAGAGAGAGAGAGAGAGAATGTTATGGTTATGCCTCTGAATTATAATTTTTTTCATTGTGTTTTTATCTTGTTATTGTTTTTCTCATTTTTTCGCTTGGATGGCAAAGAGCTTTGTTTTTTCTGACTTTTTGTGTTTTCGTTTTCTCTTGTTTTGTTGTTGTTGCTCGTCTGCTCCAGTGATTATATTGTTTATTTCTCTATCTGATTCTCTGCGGTGAGTGAGTGAGTGAGTGAGTGCGTGAGTAAGTGTGAGCAAGTGTGTGTGTGTGTGTGAGCAAGTGTGTGTGTGTGAGCAAGTGTGTGTGTGTGTGTGTGTGTGTGTGTGTGAGCAAGTGTGTGTGTGTGTGTGTGTGTGTGTGTGTGAGTGTGTGTGTGTGTGAGTTACCTATTCCTATACATCTGATACCCCTAGTCTTACATAATGGCAGAAACGTATAAAAAACAAAACGCTGATAATCTTCTTCATATTTTACTTTTAACGCTTTTTTCCCTCACCTATTATCTCCTCCCCGCTCCTCTGCTAATTTACCCAGTCACGGCTGTTTCACGTGGGTCTTCTCTTCGCCTATTCACGAGCACTGAAGAATTAAGAGTCTGTTTTGTAACGTTTAGGAGCGCTGCTGTCTGCCGATCTGTATGTCTGTGGGTAGGTATGTCTGTTTCCCTTTTTTCGCTTGTTAATCTGTCTTCACCTCTCTCTCTCTCTCTCTCTCTCTCTCTCTCTCTCTCTCTCTCTCTCTCTCTCTCTCTCTCTCTCTCTCTCTCTCTCTCTCTCTCTCTCTCTCTCTCTCTCTCTCTCTCTCTCTCTCTCTCTCTCTCTCTCTCTCTCTCTCTCTCTCTCTCTCTCTCTCTCTCTCTCTCTCTCTCTCTCTCTCTCTCTCTCTCTCTCTCTCTCTCTCTCTCTCTCTCTCCTCTCTCTCTCTCTCTCTCTCTCTCTCTCTCTCTCTCTCTCTCTCTCTCTCTATCTCTCTCTCTTAAAGGGAGGAGCCATGAGCCGACTCACGTGCTGTCTCCCCTCACCACCCGGCCCTCACTCTCTCTCTTCCTCTCTCCCTCCTCTATCGTGTAGCTGCCAGCACTCACAACCTATATACATACATACGTACACCCGCATAGCCTCTTGCGTAATCACTACCTCCATGTCGTAAGTTATTCCACCTTAATTGCACGTTGCAGTCCCATCTAGATGCCGCCTCGCCCCTGCACTTGTAGACCAAAACAACTACACACATTTCCCTTTTGAGCTTTCCTTTTCCCTCACTTGTTTATCCTTCCTTGTCTGTTTGTTTTTAGCTTTCACGGCTGAGCATATTCACAGACTTCCTTATACACTATACTGCTTCATCCTCTCTTATTTTCTTTCTAATCTTTTCATGAACATGTTATCCTATTGTCTTCTCTTTTTCTTATTCTCTATCTCTTCTCATCCACAGACTTCCCTATCCACTATACTACTTTCCTTCTCTTATCTTTCTTATTTCTCTCTCTCTCTCTCTCTCTCTCTCTCTCTCTCTCTCTCTCTCTCTCTCTCTCTCTCTCTCTCTCTCTCTCTCTCTCTCTCTCTCTCTCTCTCCCTTCTCCCCTATCCTTTCCCTTCCAGTACGGCGCCTTTCCTCTCTCCCAGTTCCCTTCCGGTACAGCACCTCCCCTCCCCGCCCCGTCCCTCCCCGCCCTCATCTGCCTGTTATATGTAAATCACGGCACGGGCTGCGGGTGGGGGCGACACGTGCGCTCTGCCCCATAATTTGCCGCATTCCTGGCGGCGTCTGGCGGGGCTCACGACCTTACAAACAGACGACACTCCCTTATTTATGCTCTTACGCATTGTATGCCTCCCGCCCTTGATTAATTACGTGGCTCATTAAGGTCAATACCGTTAGTATTAATGTGTACGTATCCTCTCTTGTATTCAGGTGTACTCGTTGTTTTCATTCCTAAAGTTGGTTGAGTATCTCCGCAGTTCTTTACGTGTTTTATTTTCAGTCAGCTTTCTTAAAACTCGTATTTACAATGAAACATAATAAACATGTATATATTTCTATAATCCATTTACCAAACGAGCTATATAAATGCCTAACCATCCTGACGCCCTTTTCTTCGCCTTCACTGACGCACTTAAATCAATCGAATATTAATAATCTATATTACCCACTATCCACTACCCACTATCAACTGATGTATATATTTCCAAAATCCAAATACCAGACGAGCTATATATTTGTTAAACCTTCGTGACACACTTTTGTTATTGCCCTCACAGACATTACCTTAGTCACTTGAATATCACTGATTCATATTATCATTCATACTGATTCATATGCACCGACGTATAAACACATGCAAGACCTGACTCCAAGAATTCCAAAAGCCAGACACATTTTCCCCCCGGTGTCGCTTCCTGCGGAGTCCCAGACATCCTGAACCTGTGGTGACGGCGAGGGTGACGAGGGTGGCGGGGTGAGCAGGGTGACGAGGGGAGGGAAGGGAGGCAACGAGGAAAGGAGGGAGGGAAGGAGGGGGAAGGTTGGAATGAGAGGGAGGTATGGATATATATAGGGTGGAGCGGAGTGCAATGAAGGGAAAGAAGAGAAGGGGGTGCTTGTTGAAAAAGGTGGAAATGATGCAAGGTGAGAGGGTGAAAAGGTATACGTGCAGGTAAGGCGGTGGTGGTGGTGATGGTGGTGGTGGCGCAGGGAGAAGAGGTGGAGTAGTGGCAAAGGTCGTGTGGGTGGTGTCATTCTGGCCGGCGGCGGAGACGAACAGCGCCGGCAAACGACATCAGATCGCAAATGGCGGTGAAAATTACGACTGCAACACGTATGAAACAAAAAGAGAGAAAGAAAGAGAAAGAAAACGATGACGCACGAAAAGGGGGGGGAAACCTGACAGGAAGGAAGACGGAGAAAAGCAGGAAAAGATTGAAGGAGGAGGAAAATCGAGGAAAACATGCTTAACTAATCCAAGCAGCCAAGCACAAACGCACACAAGACAAAGGCTCAATTACCTCCATTTCTGCCGACAAAACACAATTCTGACGCACAGCCGCTTTATGCTTTTTATTACCGTTTTTCCTTAGCTCTCACGAAGCCATTTCCATTTTTTCGTCCGTCCGTTTATCTTTGCTAAGTGACGGGATGAGAGGAGTGGAGCGAGAGGCAGACCCGTCATTGGACCGTAAAAATGGGGAACACTGCTAAAAAGGCGGCAGAAGAAGTGGGTCGAGGGGAGGCGAGGACGGAAGAAGCGAGGCGGGGAGAGACGAGACGGGAAAGAGCGAGGCGGGAGGAGACGGAAACTGGTCTGTTGGGCTGAAGGAGGCTCCGACCCTCGAGTTCAGGTCTTTGTAGTAAATTTGATTACCTCATATATGTCGTGAGGAGGAGAGGCGAGACGGAAAAAGGTGACAAAGCGAGAATGATGAGACAGGAGGAGACGAGAGTGTAAGAAGTCTGACACAAGGAAGTTACATCCCTCGTGTCGTAAACTGATTGTAAATTCAAAGTCGTGGTAGGCGCGTCAGTCAAAATGAGAAAGATAACGCTTCAACAGAATTTAGAAAGATGTCAAAAACTACTTCACTTAAAAGAATGTTATGTTGAGTAATGTTTCGAAGGTCATCAACATCTCTTAGGTAATTCTTGTTTATTTGTGTGCTTATTAGTATCATCTTTACGAGGCTTGAACACTAAATACCTTGAGCCCACGGAGGATGAGAATCTCGCTCACAGAACACAAGTCACTTCCCAGGTTAATACACTTTGCCTTCGTTGGGTCCCCGCGTACCCACACAGCGGCCGAGAGAACAGGTGGGCGGGCAGCGAGCAGAGTGTACAGTCTCAATGCAAACCAAAGCCTGAGACGCTGACCATGATAACCTAGCCTGACCCAACCTAACGCAACCTAATCTAACCAAACTTTAACCTAACGACTACACCATGAAGAAATATTAAGAGTGTACATGTGTGTTAAATTATGAAGTTAAGCAAGTTACACACACACACACACACACACACACACACACACACACACACACACACACACACACACACCAATTTGGAGGTAAAAAAAAAAAAACATGACAACGAAAAAATCACTTTCAAACTTTCACATTTATCTTTTTATGTACATTTCTTGCAATAATTGTGAGAGGTTTTAGTACCTGGGAGACACTCTTACGAGGCTCCTACACTCAGTTAAAGAAGAAAGTTGAGGTTAATGCGTTCGGCCAGGAAGCTGCGAAAGTAAAGTGAGATTATTTAACTTCATTGACATATATTCGGATTTTGTTACACTCTTAGAGAAGCTTGACATTGTTATACGCATGTGGTTTGGATTTTTTGTTATTCTCTCTCTCTCTCTCTCTCTCTCTCTCTCTCTCTCTCTCTCTCTCTCTCTCTCTCTCTCTCTCTCTCTCTCTCTCTCTCTCTCTCTCTCTCTCTCTCTCTCTCTCTCTCTCTCTCTCTCTCTCTCTCTCTCTCTCTCTCTTATCCTACTTTCCCAGGAGCCGTGTCACACCTCTGCAGTGTTATCCGTTGCATGCACACAATTTTTTTCCTTCACACACACACACACACACACACACACACACACACACACACACACACACACACACACACACACACACACACACACACACACACACATGCGCCGCTTCCCTTCTGACCTGCCTTCACCTCTGCTTTCTCGCCTTACAAACCCAAATTTGGTCTACGGTCTCGCCCAGTTCAAGCTAGGCATATTTTTCCGACATACATGACCCGGTGTATTCTAACGGGTCGTAGTAGTCGTCCTCCTCCTCTTCCTCCTCCTCCTCCTTCTACCGTACCCGCTTTACTTCCTTGAGTCTATTTGAGGTCTGTCCAGCGACGGCGATGTGGCTTATTTACTCCCAGAAATACCCCCAAAAAGGACGTTGTATACTTCACACCCGCGGACAAAAGCGGTTCTGTTATGTGGGTGTCGCCGTCCTTGCATGCAGCTGTGTGGGTTAGACGTCGAGTGTTTGTGAGGGTGATGCTGTACCGTGCTTGTGTGGGTGGCAGCATTTTCCGGTGGCTGTGTGTGGGAAGGAGTCCAGAGCGTGTGTCTGTGATGGGGTTCAGTGTGTGTGAGGCGTCTTGTCTGCTCTACCCCGCGGGAAAGACTTGACCCTCCCGCATGCTTGGCTTACGGATGCTCTGTTTTTATTTACACAGTTTTCCTTTTCGACGATAAGCCCGCGGTAGTGTTTGCACGTCCATCTCTCCTCCGTCCTTCATCAGAGTGGGAGACCGTTGTGAGCATGCATGAATGACGGGGAAGCCGGGAGGTGTTGGGTGATGAGAGGAGAGGCTGGATGCTAATGGGTAGCGGTTTTGGTGGTGCTTGGTAGTGGTGGTGATGACAGTAGTGCGTGGTGGTGGACTAGGCGATAGTTGGTGGTAGTTGTGAAGGTGGTGACGGCGGTATGGTGGATGGCTGTGTAGTTAATGGGTGAGAATGGGTGATGATGATTAGCGGAGGTGATGGGGGTGATGGTAATAGTAGCTGACGATAGAGGAATATATGTATCTGTGGTCGTGGTAGCAGTTGTGACGATGCTGAATCATTTAATAAAGATGCTTTTAATAGTTGATGGTAGTGGTGATGATGGTGCCGGTGGAGCTGATGATGGCAGAGGTGTCGGGGAAGGCATGTTGGTGCTGGTGACGGGTGTTGAAGGGATAACGGCGTTGGCTGCAGGAGTCCAGACAATGCTAACTCCTTATAATCGCTGCTTTTACTTGCTCAGTGATACTTGTGTAAATCCTCTAAGGTAGTATAAACAACAGGAGAATCGGTGGCCGGACGGTAGGTACACTAAAGTAGACACGTTTGTATTAGCGAGAGACAACACAGCATCAGTTTCATATGTCTGTCTGTCTGTCTGTTTGTATGTCTGTCTGTCTCTCAACCTTGCCGGGTCAGGTAATTACTCGGCGCGGCACCAAACTTTCTCCGCCACAGTAAAAAAAAATTGTTAATGTAACTTTCTGTGGAAAATGTCTTCGTCCCCTTTTGTCTCTAGTCTTAATTCACCTTGATGATGATGATGAGGAGGAGGAGGAGGAGGACGAGGAGGAGGAGGATGAGGAGGAGGAGATAGAGGAGGAAGAAGAAGAGGAGGAGGAGGAGGAGGAAGAAGAGAAGGAGGAGGAAGAGGAGGAAGAGGAGGAAGAAAAGGAGAAGGCATAAGAAAAGCAAATGTCTTATGCACTCTACTATAAACACAACATAGCCGCCTTTTTTCCAGTCCTCGCTTCTCGGCGTACCCCGTTTAATCTTAATGCCCTCCTCCTCCCCCCACCTCCTCCTCCCTCCTCCTCCACCCCTCTCCGCCAGTCCACAATAATTAACGCTACACAATATAAGCGCTTCACGCCGGGCAAGACTAATCAGTGACGGTGTAATATCTCGGTAATTAGTAGATCATTAGCTAGGCCGCAATCAAGGAAGAAAGCGTCGATGCGGGTGTCCACTGATGTCTTACAGGGATACCAGAGGGGGGGGAGCAAGTGGGGGGAGGGGGACTAAAGACAAAGAAGATGGAAAAAGAGGGTTAAAACAATGACCGAAGAAAAGCAACAGTACTAAAAATTGGCGATAGTGAAAATTGTTATTGCATTTCATTACTATTATTAAAATTATAACCGTAAGTAATAGTAGTGTTGATGATGATGATGATGAAAGAATAATAGCAACAATAGATAAATATTAATAGCAGCAACAGCAGCAACAACAACAGTAACGACGATGATAACAGTGACGAGGAAGGCAAACTCAACAGGGGAAACGGGACGAGAGGGAAGCAAAACACAGACACAAAAAAACTCAGATAGTTCAGAAAACAATGAACACAAGAGAGGAAAACACACGCGAGCACAATAGCCGACGAGGAAATCCTGGAAACGAATAAAAAGAAAAAGAGAGAAAAGAAGAAAAAAGCAAGCAAAGAAGATTTAACGAGGAAAGAAAGCGGTGGAGGTATGAAGCGGGGAGAAGAGTGTTAGCATAAAAAGGAAGAATAAAGAAAATACAAAGACAGGAAAGGTCAAGGCCGTTCAAGGTCTCTCTCTCTCTCTCTCTCTCTCTCTCTCTCTCTCTCTCTCTCTCTCTCTCTCTCTCTCTCTCTCTCTCTCTCTCTCTCTCTCTCTCTCTCTCTCTCTCTCTCTCTCTCTCTCTCTCTCTCTCTCTCTCTCTCTCTCTCTCTCTCTCTCTCTCTCTCTCTCTCTCTCTCTCTCTCTCTTCCCTCTCTCTCTCTCTCTCTTCCCTCTCTCTCTCTCTCTCTTCCCTCTCTCTCTCTCTCTCTTCCCTCTCTCTCTCTCTCTCTTCCCTCTCTCTCTCTCTTCCCTCTCTCTCTCTCCCTCTTCCCTCTCTCTCTCTCCCTCTTCCCTCCCTCTCTCTCCCTCTTCCCTCCCTCTCTCTCCCTCTTCCCTCCCTCTTCTCTCCCTCTCTCTCCCTCTTCTCTCCCTCTCTCTCCCTCTTCTCTCCCTCTCTCTCCCTCTTCTCTCTCTCTCTCTCTCGCTCGCTCTCTCTCTCTCTCTCTCTCTCTCTCTCTTCCCTCCCTCTCTCGCCCTCTTCCCTCCCTCTCTCTCCCTCTTCTCTCCCTCTCTCTCTCTCCCCTCTTCTCTCCCTCTCTCCCTCTCTCTCTCTCTCTCTCTCTCTCTCTCTCTCTCTCTCTCTCTCTCTCTCTCTCTCTCTCTCTCTCTCTCTCTCTCTCTCTCTCTCTCTCTCTCTCTCTCTCTCTCTCTCTCTCTCTCTCTCTCTCTCTCTCTCTCTCTCTCTCTCTCTCTCTCTCTCTCTCTCTTTCCATTCTTACTTCTCCTTCAGCAGCATTAAGTAGCAAACAAAAAGATAAAGAAACATGCCTGATACCCCCCCCCCCCTTACCCACTATCCTGGAATGGGAAAGGAAACAGACAAGCACACATCCTCCCTCGCAGCCATAGATAGCGAGTGAGTCTTCGGTTTCTCCTTCACTCTAATTTCATGACGGATTGCTGTTTTCTCTTTCTTCTTATTCGTTCATCTCTTTGTTGAATCGTCCTCATGAGATTAGCTTTTCTCTTAGCCTTCTTTTGTGTTGATGGACTTTTTACTGGTCCTCATTTTTAGGATACTTATGTGAGACAATTTAATGGTTCGTCAATCGCCCAAAACTACACAGAATTTAATGATTTCCGTGTGACGCGTATTACTGGCGCCATTACTCACATCCTGTGTTAACACCTCCTTTAGTTGGGACGTGTGTCTTTATGCTTCTTCATCTGCCACCCCTACTGGCAGTCTCCGAGTAATTCATTTTCTTTATTTACATGGATTAATTTGCTTTCTCACCCTGCGCTCCTTTTTTTCTTTAGGTTGTCTCTTCATTTTCACTAGTCTTCCGGAGTGACGATGGTTAAGTCTCAAGTGACAGGGAGGAAAATCAACACAGATGGAATAGTATGATTGGCTGTCGATGGTCCTTCACACGTACCGTTAAAGTGTAAATATGCGCACCCGAGCTGTGATCGTATTGACTGCAGTTTCCTACATTTGAGAATTCACGTCAACCTCACTGTTCCCTGATCCTCTTCGAGTGCCCAAAGATCACCACACCATATTCCAAATCAGGAACTTCGACTACGATTAAGTGGACCATCAAGGGTTAGCCCGAGCAGTGATGGAAAATTCCAATAAAGATATAAAATATCATTGTAACACATGTTAGCGTCACTTTAAAGAAAATAAAGGCAATTTACACCAACATTTACCCCTCTCCCCCCTTTCCTCGTGCTCAATCCGTTTATTGCTAGTCATCAATCAACTGTGAGTGTGGCAGAGGGTGTGGGTGGGTGTGCTCCAACATAAATGAGGACAACAGACAACACAGCTGGCGGTTCAGTTAATGAATGGACGAAGACAGGTGGCAAGGAGCTCCTTAACAAGTCATGATGAGGCATACCAGTCAATAATTACTAGACATGCACGTGGCTACCAGCGTGTGATTAATGATTCTAATAACCTGTCGTAAATGAACGAGGTAGGAGCAGGCGCGGGTCTTGTCTTGACAATCAGGGGCACAATCAGTGGCTAAAAAAAAGACTAGTCAGTACTTACATGTCTGCAGGTCAGTCCAATCCTTGGGATCTGAAAGAGGATAAAAAATCTTATTAGTACAAGATAATTGTCAGGAAGCACCAGCCATCACAGACAACATATATATGCCGTCACTAATAATGATTCACGACAAACTTTGTCCAGTTAACACATAATGCCGTTAACCCAGTGCCCCTCAGTGCCTCTTCGAGGGGCACAAAGCATTAAGTCACGCCGGCGCCGCGCCTCGCTGTGCCGTTACTTGGTGCTTCACAGGGCATGGCAGGACACTGTTATGCTCCGCCAACACTCACGCGGCGGTGCAGTGTTTGCAGCAACTCTTGATACACCATAACGTATTGACACACTCGTAACGGGGGTTCGATCACTGTGTGATCACAGTGTGTATTCATCTCTAATGGGATGGTTGTGTTTTTTGTGAACAAATCAATATTCTTGACCTGTGTTCCTTCGTCCGCTTCTCGATCTTATTTTAGAAAATACTTATTCCGGAGACAGAATACTGGAAAGAGTGAGGATAATGACCAGATATAGGACAATGATTTGATTAATCATTAAATTTTCTTCAACAAACACTAAAAAGTTGGCCTTCGAGTTTAACTTGATGTGTCACATTATTGGCAATTCCAGCGTGATGAAAGGAACTCAGTCCTCTGTGTACTAACTCTTCCTTTCGCTACAAACAAGTCACGCTTCTACTGTGCCACACGCACGTCGGCTGGTCATGAATCCTATTTACTGAAAATGTACCGATCATAACAGTGAAACAACACTTTGAAATACTGGTAACTTTTTCGAAACGAATTGATGATAGCCGTTTCCAGTATATAATGGGTATACTATAATGACAAAGACAAATTCATGTGCACACAATTCCTCTTACCACTAAAGTTTGATTATCTCATACTCAAGGTTAAAAAAAAATTCTAAATTTTCAAAAAGGACTACATCGTCTAAAAGACTTTTCATTCTCTTTGAAAACGCAAATATTCACAAATTTTGGAAGCAAATGTTTTTAAAACCAAGGTAATATACTTGGTAGAAGTAAGGTTGGGGACACACGCTATAGCTGCGCGTGGCTGCGGTGCTCCTTTCCATTGCACTGGCCTTTTGAGCCTGTGGTAGGTGGAGACCCATTTTCATTGGACACAGGGTCAGTGTGACATTCGAGTTACCGCAGTTTACCTTCCCCAGGTTTCCCCAGGTACCTCTTTTTTGCCCAGACCGAAAGGGAGGATGAACAGCTGGATGAGCTGCACGCCGACTGTCTAGGCCTGTGAATTTGTAGCTAGTCCACCGCACCACAGAGGCGCCCTGGTAGTTACTTAATATATGAAAACTTAAATTACCTAATTATTATATTTTATTTTATTGCGTAAGACATATTAGAAACTGATTTTAAGCTGAAAACTGTTTTTTCTACCATTAATACTCTTTTTGGCTCAATAATTTTTGTACAAAGTGATGTTTTTAGATTGATCTCCCTTTTATTTATGACCCTTTCTAAAGGTACACCTACGATAAGACAAAGTATTTTTCTATCAGTAGCCAAGACAAGACAAGTCATTTTCAGACCATGTCAGTGAATCCGCTGCCCCTTTTGTCTGTACCTTTATAAATACATGACTCTGACTTACATCAAACATACGGAGATAAATAAGTTGCAGCCGCTAGTCACTTCACGGTGGTGGCGGCGACAAGGAAGGTGGTGATTAAGGTAAAGAGAATGGTGGTGATGACACAGTGCACGGCGAGGCGGAGATGGAGGCGCGAAGGTGGAGCTGATTATGCTGTCTTAACAGAGGTGGATGCAAATGTTGGCGGCGTGATGTTGTGACGTGTGAGTGAGTGAGTGAGTGAGTGACTGTGTGTGTGTGTGTGTGTGTGTGTGTGTGTGTGTGTGTGTGTGTGTGTGTGTGTGTGTGTGTGTGTGTGTGTGTGCGTGTGCGTGCCATAGTGGATGGATTTGATTGATGGTTGTTGTTGTAGTAATGGTGATGGTTGCACTGGTGGTGGCGATGATGGATGTGGTGGTGATGAAGGTGGTGGTGGTGGTGGTGGTGGTGAGGTGGTAAGGGAGGTTGTTGGGGGAGATGACAGTGAGGGTTCAGGAAGCGAGGGCGAGTGTGTGAATGACTGAGCGATGTGCAGCAGGAAAAACACACGTACGCACACACACACACACACACACACACACACACACACACACACACACACACACACACACACACACACACACACACAGGCAGGACAGAGACAAAGATGACTATATATGGATTTTGGATTCGTCAGGAAGTTGGTTGAAGTTGTTTGAGCAGGGCAGGGGGGAGGCAGGATACAGAGGGCAGGGGGCAGGGCATAGCATAGGATCCGTGACTCCACAACATAGGGAGGAAGGGGTGGAAGACCTTACCTCCACACCCCGCCTCTGCAGCCTCCACTCACCCCACCCATCCCCCAAACCGACGCCTCACCTCTATTTTTCATGTTATAGAATAAGGTGACCAGATTTCCGAGACAAAATCCGGGGACATTTTCAGTTCAAGGCGTAAAAACCTCCAAAACATGTAGTGTTTTTGTCATTGAAAAATACAAACGGGGACACTACCCTTACCATTCATAAAGCAGCATTCAAAAGTTTATCTCAACCTATTTATCCTAAACTGCAAAGGAATTGAATACAAAATTCAATTGATTAACAATTTTTATGTTCTTGGAAGGTAATCTCGCATATTATGCCGTGCAAAGCTGTTTATCATTTCCTTAGTTATATACACTGTACACTGTACAGTGCGAGTAGTACAGTCGGGACATTTCCGGGGACAGTAGTAACCGGGGACAGGTCACCCTATTATAGAAGGCATTGGACTGAAAGAAAAATCAAAACGAATATCAAGGAAGTGTTCATTAAAATCATTCATCTGTTCTTTTATATTAAGCTTTACACGATTTTTTTTATGATTTTCCTTATTTTTGACAATTTTAATCAAGTTCGTGTTCATATTTCTCTGTTTATTTTTGTTGGCAATGGTGTATAATTTATTCGTCTCTCTCTCTCTCTCTCTCTCTCTCTCTCTCTCTCTCTCTCTCTCTCTCTCTCTCTCTCTCTCTCTCTCTCTCTCTCTCTCTCTCTCTCTCTCTCTCTCTCTCTCTCATACACACACACACTCACACTCACACAAAACCAATACTCCATTTTTAAGCACATTTTATTTCATCCTTTTAACTTTTCTTTGTATTTCCCTTCCCACCACTGCCTCTTTCTCATCATTTTTTCCTCTGTCCCTTACATTCCTCTCGGCTTTTTATTTCGTTTCATACACAATTTCAGCACTTTCCTCTCTATTTACAAATCGCTTTATTTTCCACGAAGGCATTTCAACTGCTCTTCCTCTTCCATTTTTGCGGCACCACGAAATTTTTAAGCCAGTCCTTTTCCTCTTTCTTTATTGTCTCTTTCTCAACCTCCTACTCCTCCTACTCTCACTCCTCCTCCTCCTCCTCCTCCTCCTCCTCCTCCTCCTCCTCCTCCTCCTCCTCCTCCTCCTCTTCTTCTATTGCGAACGTTTACCCGAATGTTTCGTTGCACTCTTCACACGTTACACTTCTCCTGCATCTATGAAAAGAAAACGTACTCCCGCGGGTATCGTAACAATCACTTCGTTTATTCATAGAACACCTGTGCGTAGCCTGATCACTTGCAGGCGGCTTGCAGGGACCTTTATTTTGGGGTTAAGGGGGACAGACTGTTGTAGCTCGATCAACGCTGAGAAAAATATGGAATGACAGTGAATAAAAAAGAAATGTCAAAGAAATATTATCCTTTTTCATCCCATTTGTAGAGCTATAGATAACAATACGAAAGTTTCCTGAATGCTGAACACCACGCAAAGTATCATGAGTTTGAATAATAATAACAAAGTAAAAAAATATGTAAATACGGTAAGAAAATGGAAAAACAAAGATAAGCCAAAGAAAATATATAAAATTAAGTAAAACTTCCTGAATTCCTAAAATCACACGGCGAATCCTGAACGTAAAACAATACAATTAAATAAAAATGGACATAAAAAAATACCAGCATCAGCGACCACTCGGGCTGTCGGTGACCCCTGCGCCCCGCCACCTGGTGCGGGCCGGGTCGGGGCGCCGCTATTTGATCAAACACCACGAAATGTCAAAAAAGGGGGAAAGGGCACGTTTTCTCCATTTTAGGTTGAAACACGGTAATTGTTTTTGTTCTCACAACGTCTTAGTGTTGACTGGAGCTGCCAAGGACCCGCCTGACGAGCGTTTAAGTTGTGTACACCGGCGGGACCACCAACACGGCCCACCAACCTGCCAACCCACCACCCCGCCAGCCCACCAGCTCGCCAGACCCCGCCCCCCGCCCCCCTGTGGTCCAGTTCAGAGCAGGGTAAACAAAACCTTTTTGTCAACCTACAGGCCGGTTTGGAGGGCGGGCGAGACTGTGACTGGCAGGTGAGGAAGAGATGGACAAAAGTGGTGGTGGGGGTGGTGGAGTTGCGTTTCCAAGATTCCGTCGAACAATTTAAGCTTAGTCATTCTTATCCTTACTGTGACACCACCATCGACATTATTATTATCCTTACTCATATTTGTAGCCATATTCTTGTTATTATACCACCTAAGTCCGTCGCTGAAGCCCCTGAATGTGCTACGACAGTCACAGAGGTTGTTACAAGATTGGCGTCGAGTTTTGCCAGGACGTCGCGGGGGGCTACACGGAGAGCATCGACCCGGCGGCTTCCTGCATATAAACATTTATGGTGAATTAGGCAGACAAAGGAAATTAGGTTTGGTGTAGCACCGAAGCGTATGATGAAGGCCCTGGATGAAGGTGGAAGCGCTCTAAACACTTACTTTTAATCTCGCGAGGGGAAGGCTAATCTTTAAACTAACAGCCACATCATTGAGACGCAGTGCCCGGAGAGTGCAAATGATAAACGTGACATTGAAGACACCACGAAGAGCACTCCCCCCAAAAATAATCGATACCTGGGTTCTTTTACGAGGCACACGCCCGCAGGAAGTAATATAAATAAGTCGTGGGTGTGCGAGATAAGCATGACGTGGTATCACTGTGTCACGTCCCGTTCATGCACGTGTGGCGGTTTACCTTTACTAGACTTTCCTAATGATACCAAAAGTTATCTTGAAATACGTAACGAGAGAGAGAGAGAGAGAGAGAGAGAGAGAGAGAGAGAGAGAGAGAGAGAGAGAGAGAGAGAGAGAGAGAGAGAGAGAGAGAGAGAGAGAGAGAGAGAGAGAGAGAGAGCATGGTAGTGGAGGTAGTAATTGGCCTGGAGGACGTAACACTAAGCACATGTGGCGTATGCTAATGGAGCAGCTTGGTCAAACATCTTAAGGTTCGGATCAACATCTTTCCATCGCGTGTAATGTTGAGCCCACTCCTTCCTCCTGTTGTCGGTAACCTCTCACCTTCCCTACGCACACACATAGACACACCTACACACACAACAGACTGCGAGTACCGCTGCGCCATTCACAATACGTCCCAACACACGCCGACGAAAGGCCTATCGAAAGTTTTACCACATGGGCACCGCAAACACTTCTTCACTGTCACCGAGAGAGCCAACATCAACAACGAAGAGCAATTAGTTATACAAGAGCCACACAGAGAGGAAACATTGAAACCATAGGAGATAAAACAAAGGGAAGTTACGCGACGGAAAAAGTAAATATCGAAAAAGTAGGACATCTTTACGAATTCCAAACGGCACAGACAAAAAGGGTGATGATATAAAAGAAAAGAGGAAGAGGAGAGAGTGCACGTCCAACCCCTCTCTCCTCCTCCTCCTCCTCTTCCTCCTCCTTCCCCTCTTCCTCCTTTCCCTTATTCCATCTTCTTTATCTCCTCTTTCTTCCTCTCTTCTCTCTCCTCTACTGAAAAAGACACATACACGTGGCACTTGATCTTTTTAGACTCCCAACAACTTAGAGAGGATGGTGCATATGTAAGGGAACGCTCTGGTACTGTTTCTGCTGAGTAGGTTCAACGCTGAGTGATGAGTGGGCCACAGTGAGCATGACGCTGACAAGTAGGTGGAGGGAAGCAGCAACAGTAGCAGGAGCAGCATCAAGCAACAGCCGTCACTCGTATAGGCAAACAACGGCATCTGCTGGCACCGGTCGAGGCAGCCAATACAAACATCTTGACATACATTCTCTGGCTGAGCGCGTTTATAGACTCTTATTGCAAGGGTTATCCGAATCCCTTTCCCTCTAACTACCCCTAATTAAGTTCGGCCAACTCCTTGGATTCTTTTTAGGAGCAGCGAGTAGCAGGCTTTTTTTTATTATTGTTTCCTTTTTTGTGTGCCCTTGAGCTGTCTCCTTTGTTGCAAAAAAAAAAAAAAAAGTGGTCCAATTGTGTTCTCTCCGAAATACCGTCTTGATACATTCTCACCCCTTTCATCTATTCTCACACTGCATCAATTAATTACACTCCCCAATACAAAGATCCCGACATACATTCTCTGGTCGAGCGCATGTAGCCAATAGACACTGAGAATGGTCTGTATTTTCACCCCTTTCACCCTCCTCTCCCCACTGCCTAAAGTACTCTCGTTTCCTCTAAACAAACATATTGACATATCTTCTTCGGTCGAATGAATGTTAGACACTTTGGCGGTTAATAATGATCTCATTCCTTTCTTTCCCCCTCCTTCTCACTATCTTATTTTTTTTACAGTAAAGAAATCAAGGTAAAAAAAATATAAAAAAAAGTTTGCTAGCTCCTATAAAAGAAAGTAGAGAAGAGTGGCCAAAAGAGAGGACAATTTCGAATCAAGTTCCCACAATACATACATCTGGACATAATATTCACAGTCTTTACCTGAATGAATGTACCGATAATATTTAGAGGGTTGTCAGTAAGCACATCCCCTTCTTCACCTCCCTCGACAGGTTTCATTTATTAAGTCCCCCCACCCCGCCCCTTGACAGCACCTCACATCATACCACCCACAACACCCACAGAACTAACACACGCAGAAGTTTCTTTTTTTCCGTCAGTGTTTCCTCTTGCAACACTGGAGCCGTTATCAACATCTTCACAAAACCAGCGGA